>NC_089886.1:19050000-19350000 GCF_040182565.1 Anser cygnoides | reverse complement strand
CTTTTGGATTTGTGAATCTCTCCTTCTGCTCAGGCAATTTCAAGCTACAAAATAGCTTTACTGCCCTGTTACCTTTTGCACACCCCTTGTAGAGGTTGACAAAGAGCAGATGGAACGCAGGCTGAAAATGAAAACAGTGGGAAACTGAATTGTCAACATTATTTCATCTCCCAAAGCCACTCTGAAAAGCTTAGTCTGCAGTGCTGTTGCAGAAACACAGACTGAACAAAGGTCAAATTACGACTCTGGAGAGAAATGAAAGCATCTTCATCTGAAAATAAAATTGACTGGCATTATTCTTGCTGGAGACAGGGAGAGGTGGAAAGAGCATTATTTGCTAGCATTTAGCCACTGCCATTCTATTTCAGGCAGCAAGCTAATCCAATTACAGTACCCTGAAAAACATTTCTACTCACAGCCTGTCTACTCTGTATGTCCACAGAGCAACATGGGTCAAGGCAGGGTCACAGCTCAAGTGCTTGACTTGGGTTTTAAGCGAGACAGCCTTATGTGCAACCCAAAGCCTGCCTGTGGCACTCTGTAATTGTCTATCTAGACAATGCCAAAGTTTTCAGACTTTTTCTGTGCAGACTCCATTAATACACGGGAAGCTTTTGATCCTAGTTCAGGCATTTAGTCAGATACCACAAATACTCCAGGACAGTCTCCAGGGCTGAATGCATCCCAACAAAAAAGGCGTTGAAATTTTAGATCCATTACTGAAAATACTTTACGTGTACAACATTACTGTTTACCGATATCTCTTCTACATACAACAGTGTTCTAATCCTTGATCTATGTCAGATTAGTACACAAAATGGTAGTTCCTGCATCCCTGAGGATTAAAGCCCACTATCACTAACACACTAATTTTACATACTAAAACAAAAAAAGTGTTAATAAATAAAACATTTTTTCCATGTTTACTATAAAGCATTATTGAAAGACTCTTCTATCCGTAACTGACTAGGGATTCATTAATAAAAAGACACACAGATATGAAATAAAATACAAAACTTTTAGAGCAGTCTCCTTTTTAAGACTTTGTTGGGTACACAAGCATGACCCTGTTTTAACTTACTCATCTGGATTCTTGCCTGTATTGGCATATGGGTTCTCTCTCATCGCTCTTGTCTTCGGATCGTAATAAGCTGAGTTTGGATCTAGATTCCTTAGGTACTAGGGAAAAAAAAGAAAAACACAAACATACAACGTAAAAGATATTCGATTAAAATTTATGATTTTTAAAGAATTGAAATTACTGCTATATCCCCCAGCTTAGACATTTTAAAATAACGGAATATCTGTGCAAGAGATAGACCTTGAAGAAGTTATAACATGAGCAGGAAGAGAACTGTTGACAGACTTTAACCTCTAAGCCCTCAAAACACACTAATAATTGAGGGTATGAGTTTTAAAATTAACTAATATGAATATAAAAGGAAAAAATAAAGTTCTTTACTCACTTTTGCAATATCTTCCCGAATACGTAAATTTCGGACTGTGATACGTCTTTTAGAGTCAAAGTTCTGCCCAGGCATATCAATGTCATCTGCATATTTATCTTCGTCTTCATCTTCACTGTTACGCTCTCTTTCCTGAGGAGAGAAACAGAAAACTTCCCAGAGACAAGTACAAGAATCTGATTTTAGTGGTTTCATTAAAAAATGGGCCTAAGCATGCAAATCTATCATGCAGATACACTCAGCATTTCAGAAATACTGATTAAGGGACTTCCATTTCCTCCAGTTACAAAAATGTAACTGTGACAATATTAAACCAATAGTTATCTAGGGCAAAATATACCATGCAAATAACAATGTTATTTGCTCGCACCCCTATGGTTTGACAACACGTATGACTTAAACAAAAAACCCTCGATGAAATCCAACAACCTCTTCCAAAAGGGAACAGACAACCAGTGGCATGAACCCAACATTGAAACCCTTATGCCACCCTTGTTTTGCTATTCCACTAACTACGGGTCTTTTTTTCCTGCCCATGGTGTGATGCAGTGGGTAATCATCTTACTGTCTGGGAATTTGGTTCCTCTTCTCCCCACTGGTGTCTTGGGGAGTTCTGCAGCAAACAAAGAGCACATCAGCAGAAGAGAAGACAAGACAGTGCAGATAGGAAAAACGGCAGAGAGATAAAGACCAATCAAAGCAGAGCTTTGAGGCTGGTTGCGAAAATACAATGCACTTGTAGCACAAAATGCACAAAGATCACTCCATTTTGAATATTCTAAAATAGAGTTGGTAAGTATCACTATTACAGACACAAGCTGGAGACCTTTTCACTGGATTACAAACCAAATTTCTAGAATTTGCTTTTCTTGCAAAGGCTTTGAACTGTCACTTTGATCTAAAGCTTGTTATACCTCTGAACACTAATGGTTTAGACTAGAATATTTCGTATCATGTAAATATAACTAAGATTCACCTCTAAAAGCTTAAAAAAATCTATATTAAAGAGATATGTATGCAAGTATTTTGTTATGACTGACATGAATAAATTATGGCTTCTGATTCACGCTTGGTAATCTAGTGAAACACAGCTAGATTTTTTATTAACCTTTTTAGCCCTTAACCTGAGAGTAATTGCCATGGCAAAGCTGTCCAAAAAAAAAAGTATATGGAAACTAAAAATGTTTGTGGTGAATACAGGCATTAAAAACAAACAAAAAAACACTTTTCTACCCGTAAGATCAGTAGTCTGTATTTTGTGTTGGGTCAGAAATTTAGTTCATTCTGCCATCTAGTGACAAAATGAAAGGTGATAATCATGGAAAATGGAGACCCAATCACATGTGGTCTATTAGTTGATGGTGGTTTTAAATTTTTTTTTTTTAAGAATACCAATTAAAAAAATACTTCTGACCAGTAACAATCTCTGCTTTTTCACCACTTCATAAACTTAGAATATTATCATGAATGACTTTAAAAATCTGAATTTTGTATCAAAGATTATCAAAAGTGGTGCCTATAACCTAAGGGGAGCTTGTAGAAGTTAACAGAAGATGCGTACTCTTCAGTTACATGCCAGAGGGAAGTAGATATGTATGTTCAGCCTTCAAATAATCAGACACACTGCAAGTAGTCAAAGCAATGACTGAAGAAGAAACAAGTTTGGGTTTAAGATAAAATACCTTCCTATTCCTATTTATACTAAGCATTACTAAAACAATCTGCATAACAATCAGTGCTCCAATATCAGTCAGACAAAACAGTCCTTAAATACTTAAAACATGTCTCTGTGTGAACTGAATTACATGAAAAACAAGCTTTCTGAGCCAAAATTCCACATCATTAATTTTAGAAGATTAATAATCAAAAGGAATTTTTGCCCAAAAGGCAAGTACTGTCATTTAGAAGAAGGTATTCTGAATTCTTGTATGTGACAAAATAAGCTGGTGCTAGGAAGAGCTTTAAATTACTGAAGAGTATAAAAAGGAGTAGAAAAACAAGTACATAGAATAAAAGCATCAGAGAAGTAACCTGTTCTATTTTCACTCAGCCTAAACAAAAATAAATTAGGAGTTTGATTTACTTACCACTTGCTCCAACTTTCCTGATGCTAACTCTTCCTGAAGCTTCTGCGCTTTCAGTGTACGTTTGGCCTGCATATCATGCAAATGCATTTATTTTAATATTGTCTTTTAATAGCAAGTACGTAGTAATTTCATAAGCATTTCTCGTGATCGCTGCCATTTAAAATCTATTCATTATTATAAGAAAACAAATTTAATTCTTTGGGTGCTCGTAAAAAAAAAAAAACAGCAGCCTAGAGGTAGTCTCCTCTACACCTATGCTTAACCACACTACTTTTAAAGCCTCAAGGAAACTACATATACTAACCATTTTACTGTTTTATATTACGTTGGTAAATAAACCAATTTACCAGAGCTTATGCAGCTATACCATTACTATGTCCATCATAATTAAAGAAAATACAGCTTATTTTAGTTCAGTAGTTTTTAACAACAACTATGCTTTGTTATTGTGTCCTCATAATCTAGTTAAGAATTTCAGTGCTTAAGGTAGTTCATGACAGATGTTGCAAGCATTTATGATTCACACAGGAACCATCAAATTCTATCATCTAAAATGACGTTTTAAAGCAGCATGAAGTTATTTTTTACATGTATTTGACATCACTGAACCACAGAGACATGTACAAATAGTTTCCTGCTCCACAATGGGAAGAAAAAGGATTCTTAAGTAAAAAAAAAAATACGAATGATCTTACAAATACAGCTTTATTGACTCTAGGTAGTAAAGACAGCTTAAAAATTCCTTTCTTGCCTGCAATTTAATGTGCATCTTGGTTAATAAACTCTAGAACTTGTGTAGTAAAAGGTAAGCAATCCGGAGAGACACTTCATTTACTGCAGACCCATACTCAGTTGTCTGTTCTGATTTCAACTTTCAGTTCAAGTGAAGTTTGCTATCAAACACAGAATCCACCCCGCTTTCCATTATGAATACCGCACAAGGTCCAACATTAACAGTGCACGTAGCAAGCACTCCTCCACCTAGTGAAGCCAAACGCTGAACTTTTCCCAGTAAACTATAAGCTATAAATTATAAACTATATAACCTACGCACCAGATCAACCTTGGCATATTCCTCTACAATCTTCATGTGCTCTTCTGGGTTATAGCCATTCCAACGATCTCGCTTTCCATCGTAATCAAACATCAGTTCAGGTTGCACATGTTCATCTGGTGCAATATTCATGCCTGTGTATTTTGCTCCAACTTTCCTGGGTCTCTGAATAAATAAATAAATAAATGCATTGGTCAATTAGATTGGAATATGCTGCTTGCTAAGATACACACCTTTAAAAACAATATCAATTTATATAAAATTTATAAAAAAATCAAGTTAAATTCAACACAGTAAGCCTCCAAATTCTAAGTAAACGTGAGCAGTTCAATTCTGTATTTTAAAGTAATACAACCAACTCAAAAATACCAATTACTGACTCAATTTTCAACAGTTAAAGAAGCGATTAGTTTCTGCAGACTGCTTCTAGCTGACGTGAAACAGACAGCCACAACAGCATCTGAGTTAAAATAAATTAACATGAAGAACTAAAAGCCAAACACTTTTACCTTTTATTTTAGTGCTTATCACAAACAGAAATGATGAACACCACCCTGAACAGTAGTTATTTTTTTCTTCACTTTTCAATTGTTTCTCCTACAGCACTATTGTTTTAGAATCTTTCAAACAGAATTTTGATACTTGTAACCTTTTTTAAAGTAACTTTTTCAAAATAGTAGTTTTTTACTTTAGCTAGCTATTTTTCATTAAGATTAGAACTCATGTTGTTTTCAAAGCCATTAAAACATCAACAGTGGTCAAGTTTACCTCCATGCAGTCTTTCTTTTTGTGTGTCAACGCACCACAGTTCTCACAAGCTCCTTTACGGTATCTGGTAGCTATTGCATGCTAAACAACAGAAAAGACAAGTATTGTACAAGCTTGCGGCAACATTCATGTATGTGTTTCTATCAACTAATTCATTTTTTTCAATACCACTAAAGCACATATGCTCTAGCCAAACCCAAAATGCTTATTTTGGTTATCACCAAACACAGGAACATGCCTGCTGAATACAAATTCCCAGCTCTTGCCCCCCTCAGAAACACAGACCTAGAAATTGCAGGATGTCAATGACTCTTATTTCCTCAAACAAAACCTTTATTTCAGGACAAAAACATTCTGCACACCTCTTGAACTCCTCGTTTGTACCAATCTCCAGAAGAGCTGTACTGTTTCTGCTTCTCTGGCTGGGGTCTCTGATGCTTTAGCGTAGGCCTTTTAGAAGGATCTATGTACCATGGCACTGAAGAAATGTACTGAGGAATATGAGGATTGATATCTCTGTAAAAGATGTCATGAAATAAATACGTGGCACAGGAAAAAATAAAAAACACACCTCGCAATTTAGCCTAACAAATAACTCTTACATTAAGTTCAATGCTTTAAAAGTGATAATAATCACTGAAACTATAATGCTGTAAGTAAGGTCATCTCAAGTATGCAAACGGACTTCCTTGAGATTTTGTTACCATTAATTCACCTAAACTCCTGACTCCAAACTAAATACTTCATTCTATGCAGTTACTGAGAACGAGAACATTAATGCTTCTCTTTCCGGAGGCCATGGGATGGTGAGCAGGGGCCTTGTAGATGCCACAAAGAAAAGGAATAAACAACCTGTAAAGTCCCCCAGTACTGTGTATACCCCTTGTAAAACACCCCTTGTAGGGGTTCGCATAAGGGGGGCAGCACCCAACAGATCAGGTAAACATCGATTTATTGGGCTAGCACCCCAACAGACCGGGTAAACAGCGAATGCTTCGTTTTGGAAGCAGAAGCGCCGGTTTTCTGAGGAAGGCCGGAACGTTCAAAGTAAATTCATGAACCCGCACAGCTTCCTCCCGCAGCGCAGAGCGCCCCCCAGAGCGCTGCCATCCCGCGCCCAACAAGACCGCTTTGTGGCCTGCCCCTTTAACCAGCGCGCTAACAAAACTTACTTCCCTTCTTCGTCCACTTCAGCAGGCGCGTTCCCCAGCTTTCTCTGTTCCTCCAGCTCCTTCTTCTTCCTCCAGTCTTCCCTCGTCATCTTCTTGGGCTCCTCCAGGCCCACCTCGCCCGGGCCCCCCGCGGCACTGCCGCTGGCTGCCGCCCCAGCCGCCATTTTGTGTGCCTCCAACCGAGACCCCCGCACGGAGCCGGCCCGACACCGCCGGGCAGCACGCCTCGCGCAGCTTTACTTCGTCGCTTTTCCACCCTTCCCCTCCTCCAGCGACGCCACGGGCCCCTCCACACCACCGAGGTGACGGAGCGGTGACTGAGGGGTGACGCAGCGACACTGCACCCCTACCGCCCCCAGCCTTCCCTGTCGCCCGTCTCCCAGCTAGGCCTCAGCACCGCGCCGCCACCCCACCATGCACCGCGGCTCCTCCTCGATCCCCGCCCCTTAAAGGCACCGCCCCCCGAGGCGGCCTCACGCCGGCACCGCAGCAACGCGGCGGCGTCGGGGGCGGGCTCGCTCCTGCCCGGTCCTGCCCTGCCCACTAGCGCCGCTGAGCCAATCGGGTGCCTGAGCGTTAGTCGAAGCAGCCAATGGGAGAGGCAGAGGCGATTTAAAAGCTGGTGGCGGGAGGGCGGCGCCTCAGAGCCAGCGCCGCTGCTGCAGCTGGGGGTTCTGCTGCTGCCTGCCCCAGGTGAGTGGGGCTGGGGTGCAGTGAGAGCGGCTCGGGCAGGCCCTGGGGGCTCGGGCAGGCCCTGGGAGGGGGCAGCGAGGGAGCGCTGGGCGCTGCCCCATGGGCAGGGACGCCTCCCACTGGGTCGGGTTGCTCAGGGCCCCACCCAGCCTGGCCGTGAGCACCTCCAGGGCTGGGGCACCCGCAGCTTCTCTGGGCAGCCCGTGCCAGGGCCTCGCTACCCTCCCGGTATTGCTCTCCTTGGTGGGGTAAGCAGCAATAAACACCATAGAAAAGCGAGGCAGTGACCCAAAGATATTGGGCCTTGCTGTGTAGGATTGTTAGGGAGACTTAGCAACTTTCTCAAATCCATGGGGGATGTGAGCTTGCTATCTGCTTGGATACTTTCAGCCATAAGTCTCTAGTCAAGCTCCTATGACTTGAAGCACGTCGTTCTCCACTCAGAAACCTCAGTGCTGTCTATGACAAAAGCCAGGTGATTTTCTCATCTTCCTCTTCTTGGAACTAGCTCTGTTGCCTGTAGTGCTGCTTAAAAACTGTGCTGAAAGAAATAATAAGAACTTATTCCTTCTCTCTCTGTATGCCTTTCTAGAGTGGTCTCACCAGCCTGAAGATGACAACGCTAATCTTCTTAGATAAGGAGAATGGTGAAGTTGGTGCTGCTAAGAATCAGTTAAGACGCCCTTCAGGATCATGTGCGTATATGCCCTGCTAAAGTAGTGGGGAACAGAGTAAGATGCATGAGTTGGGTTTCATTATTCACCAATTTGAATAGAGAGCAGAACTGGTTAATTAGATATAAAAATAAAACTAAGCTTATCAATTGTTATGAAAGTGAAAATTACTTGCCTTTCATAGAGAGGGCTTATGCTTCTGAATTATAAGTAGAGAATGACAATTTGCTTTCTAGCATGTGCACCTAATGAAGCAGGCTTTAGGGTTGACATGGTGCTAAAGCTTGCTCTTTCCTCCCCCAGCAAAAGTCTTGTCTGAAAGAACTCAAGTCAGTACGCCACTTCCTAAAAAAACAATTAAAACATCTCCAGCCACATCACACTCTGTCAGAAAGGCTCTTGGAAACGTGAACAGGACTGTAGGAGTCACAAGCAAGAAAGAGCAGATGAGACAGAAAAATCTACCTTGCACTGCAAAGAAAGTAAGTACAACTGCCTTCCATAAGGGTGGGTGGGAAGGAAGGAAGGGGTGCAGGGCTTACCTACATAGATACAAGGCATACAACAGCTTAGCGAATATGTAAAGGTAAAGAAGTGGCTCTAAAGAAAATGTTGCCTGAGTTACTGTCTTGTTCACATTTTAATTAGCAGGGCTTTAATATAATGAGCCTAAATGTTGTACAGCAGAGATTTGTTGCCAGTGCATATGGTACAGTTACAAAAGCGAAGCAGCATAAGGGCAAATGCTTCAGCTACTTTGCATAGAAGGTGTTAGAATTTAGATGTAACTGAGGACTGTATGACAGTATTCTTGTCTATAAAGCTGTCCAGCACAGAAAAGACAAAAAGGATACTACATTGAAAAAACAGATTAGCTCAAGTAATGTATCTTTTCCTTGTTAAGGTTGCTGAAAAGACTGCTGGATTAGAGAGCCAGGATGTGATACTTGAAGAACCCTTCCCTGAAATAGAAAAAATATTTTGCTATGATCCTGGAGGTAAGAACTCTTGGGGTAATTATTAAAACAAAGAATCAGGCTTTAAGGGTTGACGCTGTAAGAATGGCCAAGCTGCAGTGGTAAACAACCTGATGATGTGCTTCTCCAGAGTCCATTCTTAAGCATAAGGGTATTTACCATTTTTTGAAGCACCACCTCATTTGTGTTTGAATGTTTTAACTGCAATAGTTGTGCTCCAAACATGTAGTAGTCTCCATGTCTGTTATAGTGGCAGGAAGCTAGTTCCAAATAACCAAGTTATAGTTCTTAATTCATTAAATGGCATCTAGCAGGCAACTATATAAAGGGCTACTTGAATGTAGACTTCTCCTAAGAGTGTATGCCAAGATGGTACTCTGTAACTGAAGAGAAATCCCTACTCTGTAGGATAAAATAGTTGAAACTTCTAAAACTGGTCATCTCTGTGGTGGGGAGAGCTATCTCAGTCCTTTACAATGTGCCTTCAAACAGTCCAGGTTATGTTGAACTAAATGTGCAAAAGCTATTGTACTGAAGACTTTTAGTGTTGGTTTACACATATGTGCTGCTTGATGTAGTTGACAGTGTAGTGATTGAAAAGAAATTCCTAAAAGCTCCTGCTTTACACTAGCAGTTACATACACTTTGATAAGTGTTAGCATAGAAGATTTTGTGGGCAGCTAAGGCGTAGCTGCAAATGAGCACCCTCATTTACCTCACCCTCAGTTACAAGATGTAACTAACAGACTGAGTCGTTCTGGAACTACTTTCACTTCATTTAATCTAGGATGACTTGCAGCTTCCCATGCTACTGTACACTGTTACTATACTAGTGTCTCTCCCAAACAGACTTTGAGAATTTTGATCTTCCTGAAGAGTACAGAGTAAGCGATATCAACCTGTATGGTGCTCCTCTCCAGATATTTACAAGCACCTCTGAAAAACCTCTGAACATGGTTCCTTCACCTGTGAAGACTGAAGAGATATCATGGGAGTCTAGTAAGTGGAAAACCAGCATGAGTTTCAGTGCATACAGCGCTCATTAGTGGTCTGGGAGGGAAGCTAGTTGGCTGCAAGAGTGAACTGTCATCATTTTCATAAGTGCCAGAATAGGACACTCATATCAAGCAACTCTTGGTGTATAGCCAAGCTGAATTTAACTGGTCAACTCCACTGATAGTGGTCTCAAAGCCATATTGCTGTGTAGCTTTCTGCAGTGTATTGCTAAATGACTAGTTTGGACGAATTGTCCAACAGTATTTCCCATAGTCATTCGAGTGGCTTATGCGAACTCACTAGGAGCTAGCTTGTATGAGACTAAAATTCTGGGCTTCATGAGAAACTGATTTGCTCTATTTCTAACTTTCAGACTTGCTACAATCAACTACTGACTTCATTTCTACACTGGATGAGATCATTGATATGCCACCTATGAACCTATGAGCTTTAAAAACATTCTGAAGCTTCTGTTGAATTCTATACTTTTAATTATACTTTTAATAAAGGCTAGTTTAATGTGTGTATTACAGGACTTCTCTCTTTTCAGTAGAGCTAATATACCAAGTGTATAAGATGCAGGTAGTAAAATACTGCTTTGAAAACAAGGCTATCTGACAAGCTATGAAAGCTGCACATGTAAAATCATTTTTGATATAATGCAAATTACTAGAACTAGTACTGCTCTGACACTCTTACTTCTTGCACATGTTTGCTCTTCTCAGTGGTTGTCTAGGAGGGCATCTTAGATCCTTATGTAGATGTGTACTTCCACTTAGTCTTCTATTTGTCACTGCATTATGTGGCTTTCACTGTTGGTATTGTCTATGCTGTGTGAGGCAAGGATGGAAGAACCCTCATCCTTCATGTCACAAGTGCAAATTCAATAGTTTCTTCTTTCACACTTGTAATGGTCTCAGTTCCTTTTCATAATGGTTTAAGACACGTCCACCTTTTGGAGGTGGTATGACTTACAGTTGGCTGCTATCCAGCATTGGATAAAACTTGGTTTGGGGTGACTTTACTTCATTAGGGTTGCAATAGGCTACTCCATCGTAGTGCAAGTTTTATGAAGGTTGTACAGGCGATTCCTGATATCTTCTATAAACAGCTGCTCGAAGTTCAGGGGAAAAGAAGCAGTATGATCACTTGCAATGTCTGTGCAAGCTGGTGTGCCAGAGACAAGGCTAAATTAATAGCAAATGAAGTTACTTAATGCATACAGCTGTACTTCTGATCTTTATTTTTCCTCTAGGCAGCAAGAAGTCAGTTCAGGAGCAGAGTTCCTAGTGAAAGTCAGGAATCCTACCCACTACTAAATTTCTTATGCTTCCAGTTTTGCAGATGAAACTAGCAGTTGGCCTTAAGATTTAACTTGCATTTATAGTTTCTGGGGAATACTCTGATCTACTTGAATTTCAGCAGCCTGAGCTGCTTTCAACTCATCTTTACCACGAGTCAATGGTGTGACTTTCTGGTGATTTGCTAAGATGGGAGGTCTTTCTGCTCTTGCATGAGGCACCTGAGCTCTAGTATCCTGAACAGGAACAACCATGTCAAACTTAATGTAATTGTGACTGGCAAATAAGGGATGGAAACTTCTCCACAGCTTTGTTTTTGTGGTTGGTAGGTATGTACTTCAGATGACTTATTCCAGGACTGGAGGCAAGTAGGTGTAAGAGAAGCAGTTTAATGAGACCAGGTTATTGGCTTTTGAGACTTTGACATCTTTCTGGCATAATACTGGGTAGGATTGCTAACTTTTCAAACCTTAGCCCTTCCTTCCCATCTCCTGTGCACAGAAGTCAACTTTCTAAGAAAGTGCTGCCCATTCCTATGGTGGTACTTTGCAAACACCAGGATGACTGCTGTAGTAGGTAAGACACTAGCATGCCAGGCTTTATGCCAGCATTATACAAAGATGTCTCATTAAGTGGTGTGCAACAGTTTGCTTCTACATAAAGGTGAACTAAAAAAGTACATCCAATACTAGTGGTATGCCTTCTACAAGCACTCGTATATTCTGTTCACTGCCTCAGAATCCCTTGAAGGCAGGTATTGAAAAAATGCTAGAATTTGCTGTGGTCTGTAGGTTCTACTGATGTGTCAAAATCTGCATTTCTGTTCTTTTCCCTCCTTGTGCCTATCACTAATCTAGTACCTAGACAGGCATTCTACAGCTTGCTCCCAGTTTGGAGAATATTAAGTAGCTAAACATTCTATTTTTTTACTGTGCAGCTCAAAGGGCACAATGACACAGTGCTAATGTTTGTAATTAGGGCCCTTATGTTCTGTAGGCTGTTGTTTTTATTAAATTTTGTTAAGGAGTGATGCTGCTATTGCCACTCAACACACATGGAGATTCTGAGCAGGTTGTCAGGAATGTGAGACTACAGATAGATTTCCAGAATGTAGTTTTTACAACTGCATAGAGTTGGAGGGAAAGTGACCGATAGATCCCATCCAAAAAAAAAGGAGGAAATATGACATAGTGAAGACTGTTCAGAGAACAGCTCTTACAGTATTTCTCACATGCAGGTCTCTGACTTCTTTTATGCTTTAGTGAATCTTTAAAATGAGCTTAGGTGCCAACAGCTTGTAGCATGTTCAGAACTGTTAGGCAGCTTGTTATGCTCCTGTAGAGCACAGCGCTGCTGGGTTTTGCAGAGAGAGCCTGGGAACACTACCTGACTGTCTGGAGTGAAGGAACCCCTGTGTGTTCGATGTCTGGCGTGTAGGTGCTGAGGGGAATGGGTTTGCCCTGCTACACAGTAACAGGTAGTGAAAACCCTTTTCAGTCTTTGGAAGTGTAACAGGCAGAGCAAAGAATCTGTTTTAACTGTTCCCTAGCTTTAGAAGTTTCCTCAAGTTTCATCTCCTTACTGCTTTTTACTCATCAGGAGGCAGGTGAACCTCTAGGAATTTCTAACTAGACAATTTCCAACCTTTAATCTGGTAGGCATAGAAATTTTCTATTTCTGAATTATCAGACCTGAAATAAAAGTAGACAATTATTGTTTTTTCCTCAAACTTGTTTGGTATCAGGCAGTATTAAATACCAATGAAGTATATAACAGCTATTCTTTCTCTAGTTTCAAGCCAAGGGCAAGAAATTTTTTAAAAAATCAGAAGGACATCTAACAAAAAAAAAAGGACATGATTAAAGGTAATTCTGTACAGAGACTTCAGGTTTCTGCAGATCTTTTCTTTAGTGGTAAGCATTAAAATTAGCTGGGCCATCTTGGCTGAGATCAAAGTTTGGGTATATTCTGCCAGCCATGGGTGTTGAGACCTAACTATAAAGTTAGGGTTAACAATTAAAGTGAGGGAGCAACTTAATTTAACTTCCTGTATCTACCAGTTCAAATGAGCTGAGAGAGTTCAAACCGAACTTTACATAAGTTCCTGTAACTAAGGCACTGAAACTGATTACACAGTGCCATCGTGTGGTCTCTTATGCAGCCACACAGGTAAAAATGCTTGTGTGGTATAATGCAAGACACAAAATAACATTACAATATCTCAAACCAAATTAGGACAATAAATTAATATAAATGTAGGCTGTAACTGCATGTCCAGACACTACATCTGGAAAGACACTAGTGCTTTATGGGAAACATTTTGTAGTAACAATAACTTATTTTAGAGGAACTTAGAGTTCAGCGATCAAGCACATAACTATTCTTCACCTCCAGAAATTCTTTTTATGCCATGTTCACAGCATATGCGCATGCACACATCCAAATACATTTAGAGCATGATTGCTAGCTGCAAGATTTCATCAGTGTGGATAAGCATTTGTATAATGATCATAAATGATAATTCAATGATTCAGATAAGCCTCCTGATACTGGTAGACTTCAGGCCTGAAGGCTCCAAAGTTGTTACTCTTGAAACAGTGGAATGTGTGTGCAGAAAGCATAGTCTGTGTCAGAGCTTCAGGAATACTACTGGTCTGTCTGCATGAGAATGAATGCTGCTGCGGTTTAGAACATAAGGTAACAACAGTAGGACAAACTAATAAATTCATGCCAGTGTTATTTTACTTTGCTTAAGAAATGATTAAATCTTTCAAAGTCTAGGAAAAAATAAACAGTCATAGGTTTTGAGTCCTTTTTTCCCCACTCACCTCTCCAGTTTTTAGGGAACTTTCCAAAAATTATGAAGGAAAGGTATTTTGGGTATGGAGGAATACTTTCTGTAGGATTTCTTTTACAGTATTTCATCTGATTTTTTTCTACACATACTTTTGCAGCTGCTGGCAAGTAACACAAGCCAGTCAAAGTTAGACCTGAATAAGAAGCAAGCAGTTCTTTCAAGGCTTTATCTGTAAATAGTTGAGATCAAAAAGGTATACATCATCATGCAGCCGATCTGAGCCAAAATGGGAGTGCTGCTAAGAATGTCATGATGGGTATAAATTTGTATTTAGCCACACAATGCAAAAATAAGATTTTTGTTACCACTGTAGCTAATTAATATTTAGTACTTAAAGATTAACTTTTTAAAAAAAGATTAACTTTTTAAAGTGTTAGTCATGATCTTTTTTTGTCTAAAAGATCAAATAAAAAATCTGTTGTCCAATACTAGACATGTCAATGACAAAACCTGGAGTTAAGTTTCTAGTAGATGAATGAAGAAGTTGACTTCAATTTTCTTCAGATGCTAAAGTTCAGCACTGAATTTTAGGTGACTGGACTTGTTTTCTACAGTACTGTACCTCCTTTGAGGCTTCTTGTTCTCACAGGGTTCTCTGGCTAATGCAGGTCAAAGCTTATGTGAAGCTTTGTTTTGTAACCATTTGTCAGAAAGATCTATTTGTTTCACCTGGCTTTTATTTTCCCATTTCATGTGCTTTTCAACTCAGTTGGCTGGGATTAAAGGGAAATGCGTGTCCTTGTGACTTGCATGAGAACAAAGCTCTGATGACGCTTGATCACTTTGGACTGAACATCCTGCTTTCAGCGACTCAATGAGATCACAGTTGTGAAGACATAGTCTTTTGTATCTAGAAAATATAAACTTAGCCTCAGCTGCAAAACTTGACTATTAAGCCCACAAAGTGCTGTGTTTCTGAGGTGCAGGCAGCCTGACCTCTGGGAATTTTGCACTGCTTTCTATCATTTTAATTAGGTATAAACACTGACTTCTAGTGGTGATTTAATTTTTTTCCTTAACTATTTTACTATATATATATTTATATTTTATATATATATAATTGTTTATGTTGTAAGGTTTTATTTCTCTGTAGGGGTGTTGTCAGGAATAGATGCAACTCGAGTTCAGAATGGTGTCAGAGCATTATGATATGTAACAGAAGGCCTCCTGAAAATTGCTTGTAATGTTCTGGCTTACTTGATAAGATTTATACTTCCTGCCAGCATTTGAGTTATCTGGGATTTTAAATCCACAGCTTGGAAAATGAGTACTTGTTTGGTGAGTTATTCTTAGTTTGAATGATCCTTAATAGGCCAGTTTAACTGTGTAATGGGATTGGGAAATCTGGACTGTAGCAAAGTACACAGAACAGGTACTTTTCTAGTTGCTATCAGTCTGTCAAGTGTTGTCTTTTCAGTATTCTGATAGTGAGAATCACTTTAAGTCCTCACCTGAATTTCTCCAAGGAGAACTTGGAGGCTCCCATAAAAATAATCTCTAAGCAGGCTCTGTAAAATTACTTAAGTGCACATCAGATAATTCATCCTATTTGTAATGTTCTGGCAGCAGGAGGCACCATGGTAACATCATGCATTACTACATCTCGCTCCTGCAACCTGACAGCTGTGGTGTGATGTTTGCCTTTGGTGCATCATGCACAGTACAGGCATCTGTAATGGGTTTCATTGTGCCATTAATGTGAAATGGAGGGTAAGAGTCAGCACTAAAGAATTCAGTGCGCCTTTACCCTGTGGCTACAGGGAACAGTGTATCAGCCAAGGGCATTTTTATCTTCCATTGTTTAAAAAGAACACAAATTAGAAGCCTGGAGGCAATTGGTCTCTCTAGGGCTAGCAAAGCCATGAATCTTGTAACTTTTATTTTCACTGTAGTTTTAGTGTTAGCAAAGTACTGTATAGAAATACAATCATGTCCCTCTAACTGTCCCCAAAGTGGTACTCACCATGAAACGAGAGACACTGGCACTTGGTGATGCTACATCCCTCATGGTACCATAAGCTCAACTTCCATAAGCTTCAGTAGATCTTAAAACAGCCAACAGAACATCCCAGAAAACACCAGTTTCTAACCTGAGCATATTTAAGCTTTATTACCCTTGTAACATTGAGATGTGTTCTGGCAGCACTGCCCAGTTCAGAAAGCACTTGCTTCAATTCACAGCCCTGGTATTTAGGGGTTGAATGTTTTCCTCAGGAATCCAACTTCTGGAAAAAATCCCAGACAAATAGCTGATTTTGGGCTGTTTAGACACTTAGGAAAGAACCTGTTACATCCATGCATTTGGTTTGGTGTCAGGAATGTGCATTTGGTTTCAGTTTCACAATCAACCCTGGGCCTTCTCGACAAAAGGTTTCTTTAGCTGTACTGTCAGCCTCTTTGTGTCAAGAGAGTTTTCCCAACTTGAGACAAGGTCCTGCAGAAGTAAAAGCATGGGTGGGGCAGTCTCTGAAGATAAATTGACCTCATTTCCTCTGCCCAGCAATCCAGAGGTAAATCACCAGCATGATTAAAAAATACACTTTGGGTGCAGGCTCTGACAGCGCTGCAGCCTCAGCTGAGTGCTGCCTTCATGTGGATGCTCAGCAGCCCTGTGGAATCTGCTCCAGTGCTTCCTAGAGACCAGATCCTGAGTCTTCTGTTTCTTCCTAATTCAGGCAAAACTTTGAGAGTAAAATCCCCTGGGTAAAAGCAGTCAGGAGTATCAAAAGTGCCTGGGCTACAGCTGTGCTGCTGTCAGGAGAGGATAACTGCAGCTTTTGCAGGCATGTCCAAGCATCCAGGCTTTAGACCTGTTGAGCCTCATCTGTTACATGTAATGTTCCTTTGGCTGTTCTTTCTTGCTCTGGAGCCTGTACTGTCTGCCTTTTTTATCCCTCAGTGACTGAGTGCTGGAGGAGAGCACTACTGGTGCCTGCCAGGTCTCTGAGGTGCAACTAAGCAGTACTTGTAGAAACTGCAATTTTCCTTGTGCCTCCACCCTTTAACTGCTGCAGGTTGAAAATAATCAATTCTCTATTTTGGTACTCTGTGTGTGGTGGGATAGTTGGGTATGCGTGAACTTCATGCTCTGGAGGCAAAGCTGGGCATTGCCATGCTGACAGTGAGGGGCTGTGCCAGGGCTGGTGTGGGCAACCCCTTGCCCTATCTGAAAGTGGCTGAACTGGGCTGGAAGGACTGGGAGAACTGGGCTGTCCCTGCCACAACTATGAGAGAGCAGTACCCCGTGCTGGTAGGAGAGACAGACCTCAGCCCTTCTGCTTGGGCAGCCCTTGGCTGTGGTGGTACTGAGGGCCTTTCTGGAGGAAGGCCCTTTCCCACCAGACCCTGCTTCCTGGAAGTGGGGCCCTCTTTATTGCAGCAGTGATCATGAGCTTGGTGCTGTGCAAGACCAGTCTTTGCCCATGAATACAGAAATAGATATGAATTTAAATATGAACATATCTGCATGTACATGTTGCAAAGTACACACTAGCTACAATGCCATGAAGATGCACGTTGATACAGGAGTCAGGAGGCAGGGCATTTGCTGTCTGCAGTGGTGCTGAGCATTGCTATTGGAACAAGTCTCCAGTGAAGGGCAGAGCCTGACCTGGGGTAAAACAGGAAAAGTCAGGGCGGAATCTTTGAAGGACGAGGACAAAAGACTGATAATGTGCTGTGGGTTAGTTGAGAATAACACATTTCACCAGTGAGAGAGAATGTTATCACTGAATACGGAATGAGCTCACAGGATGGCTGCAGAAGGATTTGGAGGCTTCGAGGGGCTTCAGAGCTGGTGCTGTGAAAAAACGAGAGGGGTAAGGATGTGGCCGACAGCTCTTGATGGGAAGAGGGGGTGAAGGGAGCTCAAGGAGTCACTGGTAAGAAGGGGCACCCCTGTAACTAACTAGGGTGGGGCACACAGCAAGGAACTTCATAAATCTTTTTGCAGCTGTTCCTTTTTCGACTTTGGCAAGCTGAGCCACTAGAGGGAGTCTGTGTTGCCAGATGTCAGAAAATTAGGGTTTTAAGTAAACTTTTCTTAAATTCCTGTTGTGGTAGGGCTGTATCGCTGAGGTGTCAGCCCCCAGCTCCACTGCAGGATGCAGCTGTACCACAGGGATTGGTGCTGAGACGGGCAGAGCCTCTGCCTTATGGCTCCTGTGTACCTTGCTGCTCAGCATGCTTTACCAGCTACGCAGGGAGAGATCTCAGCAAGGCTTTCCAGTGTGATTTCTTTCTATGACTGCAACAGTCTGTGCATGTGACATAGATCCTGATGAGAAGTCTCCTTGATCCTAAATTACAGACCCTCCTCTTCCCAGAGGGCAGAGGCTGACCCTTTCTTCAAAAGAAAACCATCTTTCTTTGTGAACTGTACCAGTGTGGTTGCTGTGCAGCACCGAGGGTGCCTTTTAATATTTGTGACTTTTCTCTCTGCTGCTGCTCAATTTTTTTCTGGCACCCAGGCACAATGCTGCTGTTAATCTGTAAATAGCCAGATGAGATACTGAATGCTAGTGGGATTTAGCAAGAATCCCTGGAAATGTTCATGTTCCCCGCAGTGGGTCTTTCCAGCTCTGCGGTCTGAGTGTGCACCTCAGAACATGGAGAGAAGAGGAGCTGTGCCTCAGGGAGAGTAAGCAGAGCTCTTGGGGAGCTGAACTACAAGTCATCCTATTCTTCCTTCTCTGGTAAATTCCTGGCTGTCCACAGAGATACAAAACCATTGTGTGCCTGTCCCTGCAGTGAGGGATGTCCCTGGGACTGTTGGAGGGAAGTTCTGGCCGTGGGGCCCCGGCGGCCCTTGCTGCTCTCCAGAGCAATATGCAGTTCTCCCCCCTGTGGGGTGAATAACGTGGCCAGCCTTCCTTCTGAGGCACTGTGGGGAGGTGTGAAAAGTCCATGGAGTAAACAGGTCCCTGCTAGGGTCTGAAGAGCAGCACCAAATACTTCTGTGGGACAGCAGTGAAGCTGCTGCTCCGTGTGCTGGTGAATTGAGTGGCTTGAGAGGGACAGGCTGTGGCTTGTGGCAAATCTCAGCAAGCACAAGCACCTTCTGTACTGGGACGTCCCCAACTGTGGATGCCAGCTTTCAGCTGAACCGCTTTCTCACCAGGAGTATTTTTTTTTGCCTGTTGTTCCAGTTTGGGTTCTGCAAACTCTCTTTGATTCAGTGTTGCAGTGAGGGGGGGAAAAATACAGCTTGAATCGGTTATTGTTTGGCTTCAGTTTTCTGTAAGCCAGGTGAGGAAAAGCATTCCAGCTTCGGGACTCAAGCTAACATCATGTTAAGCTAACCCATCACCTTGTTCCTTAATCAAATACAAGGTGCTGCCAGAATTTACTAGTTCAGAGGGTTTTCCACTTCATTGAACTTGATAGCAACCTCCTTGCAAACATCTGATTAGCCAGAAATGGGGTTCTTTATACCGGCTGCTTGGAAACTTCTGGCAGGAGAAATAAGTTGCGATTCTCTGATGGCTTGTTTATTTTCAGGGGGTTCTGTTGGCCTAAACATACCAAGCATCGAAGAGTGAGTGGCAGTTTCCTTGCTCTCCATACCTTTTCAGCTTGAAAGTTTTGTCCATACAGTTTCCTTCCTATGTCTGTTTAGGTATTGTCTAGTCCTTGCCCATCACCTTCTTTCTTAGAAATACACTATCCTTGACAAAACAACCAGCATAGCTCTTCTATATGTATGTGGCCACATATCATGGTCTGAACTTTTGGGTAGACCTGTGCGGTATCAAGAGTTGGACTTGATGATCCTTAAGGGTCCCTTCCAACTCAGGATATTCTATGATTCTATGATCTTTGCTTTCAGCCACTGCACGATCCTTTGCTTGGTAGAGCCTCTTATGTTTCACCTCCTGGATTTTGTGAAGGAGCTTAAAAGTTCTTTTTAGGTATTTTAAATTGTCAGTTGAAGTGTCACATTCTTATAAAATCAAGACTTCTAATTCCAAACCTGACTTACAAAATCTTACTCAGTAGAACTTGGAAATGAAACATCTTTTTGTAGATGCAATGTTTCTGGTTCCAGGAACATTTTGATCTATCAAAGTACTTGTAAGTAAAAAAAAAATAAAAAAAATAAAAAAAAAAGGAAACATTCCTGTGGGAAATATTTTATTTCAACAACACAGCACTTTTCTATGAATAATTATTCCACTGGAAAATGTTCAAAACCTGCAAGTTGTAACCAGGTGCTGGATTTAAATTTTTTTTTTTTTAAACCTTCTACCCAGTCTTGCCCCAGCTTATTTTCTCCTTCCAGGTAAGGAGTTCTCAGCAGTGTCTTTCAGTGTTAGTAAACTTTCTTCTGAAGTGCTTTTCTTCCATGCCCATCTTCCCATGTCTTATTCTAAGATTCCTTTGTAACTATGAAGGGCATGGAGATGCTTGGCACTGAAGTCTGATTACCTCAAGGATGGCTCATTGTACTTGGGCTGTGTCCTGGTTCCGCAGCCTGGTGTATGTGACCATGCTGTGACCTGAAGTCTCTTGTTACAGTGGCTTGCTGCTTTATAGAAGATTACTCTTGGGAGGAAGCAGCAGAGGGGCAAGGGACTTCTCTAGCACTGGAACTCAGCCAGTTTTATATTTTTCTCCAGATGTTTATTTTTTGAGCTGGAATTAGCATCCTATCTTTCTGATAGATATATGGAGGAAAAAAATGTTCTCCTGAAAGCTTCAACACTGTGCTTGATGCAAAGAGCATGATATTAGGAACTTAATGTATTAACTATGACAACAGCTAATTCTATCTATTTTGTCCTGTTTAGGAGCCTGCAAAAGCTGGTGGGAATTTGTTACTAATCTAGGGTCTTGGTGCTTGTGTGACTGCTCAAGCATAAGAGCCGTGTGTTATTTCCTGATGCTGTAATTGGGAATGCAACGTTTTTGTGTGATAGGCAATACTGTCAGGTATCTGGAGTATAATTTTCAAAGCTGTCTGTGTGACTTCAAGTTCTGTTTCTAAGTGTAGTTTGCATGCCTGCATGTACATCTGCAAAAGGACTTGGGCCTCTTCAGTGCCTATCCTCAAACTGCAGCTCCCCAGATCTCCTGTCGTAACACTGCTGAGCTGTGTTCACAGTGATGGCTTGCGGCTCTTCTGATTATTCCAGATGAATTCTGTGATAAACATCTGTTTCTAGGCAAGCAGCTAGAGTCTAGTTTATGCCGAAGCCTGCTGAGGTGTTCTGTGGCCTCCTTGTTCTGTGGAGGCTGATGTGACAATGTTTTCAGAGAAATTTCTTCTCATCTTGGGACTCAGGCAGAGAAGGATGGCAGCTGAGGAGGAGGTGTTGGCATTTCTATTTCCAATTGCACAGTACTCATCTGAATGTGTGAGAAGCCTGCGTTCAAATCTCAAGATGCTTGATGGGCCCTTGAAATCTCAGTCCCAGCTGAGTTACTCTGCAGGACTTTGAGCTGCTTCTCCCCAGTGGAACTGCACAGGAGTTTGGAGGAGCCCTGGTGGTCCTGTGGTCAGGCTGCTTGTACAAGAAGGAAAGCTGTCTGGTTAGGTAACAGTCCTCTGCATGGAGAAAATATATCCTGTGGCTGGTGAAGAAGTGGCCCTTCCCCTCCCTGTTCCTGCCCTGCTGGTGCTCCCTGGTCCCAGGCCCATTTACCTGGTTCTGGATATCCGAGTGCCTGGTGCCTGTAGTAGAGGGTTTTGCTGTTGGCTGTCCCTCCTGCTCAGGGCTGACTCACATCCTGCCTTCATAACTCATTTGAAACCTTCCTGTTTTTAATTTCTGACTGCAAAGCATCTAGCGAAGCCATGTATGAAGCTGGTTAGAGAAACTACTCTGCTGCCTCATCCTGCTTTGCATCACTTCTTCACTCAAGCTAGCTGGTAGGGCGGCAGTAGATATTTTATCCGTTGAGTTGTGGCCTTCACATTGGTGTGAGCTGTCTGAAGGAGCTGGGTGCACGCAGTCCCTGTGCTTGGTGGTGCTGTGGCCAGGGCTGGGGCAGAAGCAGCGCTGTGGGTGCACTGGAGTACATGGGGCCTCTGACTGTGTGGTGCCTGGCTTTCATGGCCTTGCTTTCCTAGGTGTAAAAGCCACTCGCTGCAAAATCATTAAGAGTGATAAACCTGAGTGGAATCCCTCTGGCAAGGTTCAAGACACTAGGACCGATATGCTGCCCTTTGTGGGGGACCCCGAGCAAAGCTGTAGGGCCTGCAGGCTGTTCTGGTAACATCTGAGCCCTCTGTGCAGCTACAGAGCAAAATGCTTCCTTTAGGACAAGAAATATGGGTATGTACATGCACTCACGTACACAAGCAAACTCAGGGTGGGCGGTGGGGGTTAATGGTGCTTCTGTATGAATCTCTGCAGGCATTTCCTACTGGGAACGCTTTCCAGTTCAGAAAAGTATGTCGTGGAAGGTAGTTGCAGCTCTGCTGTCTTGGCACGTTCCCCCCTTCTTTTGTGAGCTCTGTCTGCCAGCAGAGTCCTGTGACTTCTGGAGGCTGCACAGGCCATCAGGAGCATGTGGAAGGGCTGCTCCCACCATCCCCTCTCTTCTCTGCTCCCCAGGCAAGCCTGATGGAGCTCTTTGCTGCTCACACAAGAATAAGGAGCACCATCTACTAGTCTATACATCTGTCACAGTGCAAAATAAGATTTTGTTAATCAAATTGTATCTGGTTTGTGTTATGCCTTTGCAAATGTGCGAAGTTTTCTATGAAAGGTGTGTGGTTTATAAAGAATTTCCTAGGTTTCCTTATCAGCCTACTCTCTTGAGCCCATAATCTCTGATTTGGATTTTAAAGTAATGATACAGAAATCAGCAGGAGAACTCAAAATCTGTAACTTCTTTCAACTTAAAGAAAGTTGACACAAAAGAGTTTTTTTTTAAAAAAAAAAGTAATATATATATGTATATATTTTTTTAAGGCTGTATCACAGAACAAGACCCACAGAATTCATCACCTCTCAAGGGAAACGAAGTGAAAACTTGCTTTCTCAGTGTTGAGAGAGTTTCTCAATTCCAGTTTCTTCAAAGGTAATATAGATTTTCCACAGCAAGCTTCAGCTCCTCTTGGAATTCATAACTTAGTTTTATCTCACTATTTGCCACAAAAATACTATAAGCAGGAATGGAAGATTTATGAAATCGTGCAAGAAGTGAATATATGTCTACTGTGCTTTCTGAAGGCTGTTTTTGTGAAAGATTTTATATACGGGACCTGATTTATCTCTGCCTGTATGTTTCATACTGCTGTAAAGCTTTTGCTTAAATAGCTTTACTCGTGAGAGACCCTCCCTTCTGAGAGGGCCTTCCTCCCTGGTAAAAGAAGGAAATCAGCACTCTCTGTTTAAGCTGAATACAGTGAACAGCAATAAATAAAGCAGAGAAGCTGGAACTGCTGGGTGGTGATGACAGCAGCACCTGAGCTTTGATGAGTTTACAAAGCGCTGCCTCTCCGCATATTGGGTTTCCGAGAGTGCTGCACCCAGGGCTGTATTGTTATCTTGTTTGGTTTAACATAATATTGCCTCAAGAAATTCCAGCCACTGAATTAGAGTGAGGTCTAGACTTCCTGTCAAAAAATAAATTCTGCTAGTCAAAACTTTCCAGATGAGATGTGAAGATGATAGTAACCATCCTGACTGATGTCAGCTGTTGAGAACAATGCACAGTGTATTGTCTTCCTTTTCCCTTCTCAGCCACTGTACAACATTTTTTTCCTTTTACCTTTAGTATTTGCTTTAGCTTCACAGAGCAAACTGGAGAACCTGTCCTGTCACCTTTCCTTTTTAAAGGCCCGTGTAAATGTCCAGACTTTACTGGTCACTCTTTTGCTTTTGTCCGGAAGATTGGCTGAGGACTGAGGAGGTGTGATTCTCTCCCTGAGGGGCTCTCTGCTGCTGAGCTACTTTCTGCTTTAGGTTAACCAGCTGACAAGCACATAGTGAAATCTCACTCTCTTGTTAACCAGGGAATCCAGATAATTTCTAACTGAGATTATACAAACCAGCAAGGGTGTATCGGTTGGCTGGGAGCAGATGAATTTAGCTCAGTGTTGCTTACAATTAGGTTTTTAAACCTGGAGCTGGGATGGGATGTATTTTCAAAGTTGCATCAGTGAGCACTGCACATGCTGCCAAATTCCTGACTGAAATATAACCGTTCCTTTCTTGTGCAACAACTCATGCAAGTTCATTAAAGCATCCTTATTGATAAGTCCTACCAGGGTCTTTGCTTCTTCATGCCCAAACTTGACCAGCACTGGAACTACACCAGAAAGTTCAGGGCAGCACCTGAGAACTTGGACATGGTATTTCAGTAGACAATGCCAGGCCTTCCGTGCTGCTGAAACACAAAATCCTAGCTCTAGATGCTTTTGAAACTTTGAGATGTTTCCCATCTGGGTCTGGACTCAGTGCCAATGGATCTCCCTTCTGTTGTTAACTACTGTTATTTATTTTAATAGGGGTATTAAAACAGTGAGTACTTTTGTGTCTGAAATCTCTCTGCTTCTGTGAACTATATTTTGTGCATTAGCCTAGTTACAGGGCTAATGTTAGCCTAGTTAGACTAATTAGCCTAGTTACAGGGGAAATTTTGTGCATTAGCCTAGTTAGGCCTAGTTTACTAGGCCTTGGGATGAAACAAAAGATGATAGAAGCTTTTGTTTTGAGTATGGACAACCTGAGACTTCCCAGAGACCAAGAGGAATGTGGAACAAGTATCTTTCCAATTTTTCTCTTCTCCAAGGTAGCTTAGTTTTTGTGGTAACCCTAAGGGTGAGCGCAGTAGCAAACATCAGAGCTCTTGTTGAAAGCATTAAATGTGTTTTATAGTCACGGAGAGGAACAAAGTGTAAGCCTGGACTGCTTGCACACCTGCAATGAATGGAAGATGTTCTCTGTTGATTCCAGACTCGTAGGCAGAGTGGGTTTCTCCAAGTCTGTCAGAACTTGTGTGTGAAGGAGTACCTCCCGCAGTATGTCCTAAAAGCTCTATGGCTAGCCTGAGATGAAGGACTGGTGGCAATGGAGTGGGAGTGATTTCTTTTGGTGAACCAGTGCTGATCTGAAGTGGAAACTATTGGGGGTTCAGGCTGTGGAGCTAGAGGTTTAATCTTCCAGGGCTAAATCAATGGATCAGAGATCAGAGCCTGACCCTACTGTTTGTGCTGCTACCCTGCGATGGGTGGCTGAGTTTGAAAATATCCCTCTAATGCCTGGTAAATGAATGTCTACAGTGAACAAGCAAGCATTGCCACACTTGCCAGCCTTGAGAGAGAAGCTTGTGGGATGAGTGGGCACCAGTTTCAAGTAATCCCTCTCTCAAAAACAATCTGTCTCGAGTCAATGGTGAGCAGCGTCAGGATGGGGTAAGCAATCCATGCTGCTGCTTCTGCTGCATTGTTTGTGGGTAAACAAAGGCATTTAGGTAACCAGACACATAATTCCAGCCCTTTTTAATAAGCCTCAGTTACACACACAGAGCATCCTGATGCAGGTATGGAAGCTTGGAGCTTAGCTGGTTTGCTTGCCAGCTTTAAATATCAGTTATGTTATTTTGGATACCAGTGGTGTTAGACTACAAGTCTAATCTCTTCTTTGTCAGGGTCTCACTTTTTATTTAGATTTTAAAACTGTATTCAAATGAGGTTTTGACCGAAACTGAATCACTATGTACTTGAAAGCTAAAGAGCTTATCAGGCATCTGATAATGTTTTCAGGATTTCCCCAGATTAGACCGCGGAGTGTACAGACAGGAAGCTGAAGTATTGAGCGCCTGACCAGAGCTTCCTCCAGTGCAGGAGTGGGGGTTTCTCTGACTTGAATCTTTAGCTCTGCATGCATGGTCTGAGCCTTGAAGTCCAAAGGATAAAAAGCACCCAAATCTCCTAGCTGGGTCCTCCGAGCATGGAGAATGGAGCACTGCTCTTAAGGCCTGCTTGCAAGGTCAGCAAAACAGTTCTCACCTCTCCCTGCTGTTGCGTTACCTTCCTGGCTCTTTATCAAGCAGGGAATCAGAAAGGGACTTTCCAGAGCTATAAACATATGAGCTGAAGAGATGGGATGAACCCTTATGCAAATGAGTCTTGATTCCCTTCCCTTTATAAAGTTAAAATGTTTTTGAGAGAGCAACAGATCATCCAGAATGTGGGTGTCCGAGGTTATTGCCTTGGAGTGGCTGTATCTCTCTCCTTGCTGTCTGTCTGCCTTTTTTTTCTGCCTGTCTGTCTTTCCATTGTAGAGAACAAAGCGGAGTGATGTAAAATAGAAAACGAGAAATGCAAACCTGTGGTGATTGAAGAAGAGGAAGGAAAATGAAAGAGAAAAAGCTGAAGAGTGGGAAAAAGATAAAATAAAATGAATTTTGGGGATTCCACTGTGAGTAAGAGCTGAAAAAAATGTAAGCTGATTTATTACATGCTTATCTTCTGCCTGAGAGCCAGTGCGCTTTGTATATATGAAAGGTAAATTGCACATTAAAGATTGAATCAAAACACCAAATTCTTCCTCAGTTCCTCCAGCTGTAAACCAGAGTAATTCTGTCAACTTTGATGGATTTACATTTTGTAAACAGCAGCAGATTCAAGATAAAATATTTTAAGTCGTTTTGAGTTATGTTTATGCTAAAGTGATAAAAAAATTTACAATGACTTTTAAATAATGCTCTGTCAGGGAAACAACACGTTTTCTAATGCTACTCTTCACCAGGCAGGAGGTTTTTTTGCTATTGTCATTGCAGTGCTGTTATGACTTTATTGTGAATCCAGTGGCAATATAGAAATAAGGGGTGATGATATTATGTGCATATATATTTTCCTTGCATTATGATTTATGTATATTCATTTTTATTTTAAACCTGTATCTTAACAACTTTTTAAACAGGGAGAAGGCATGAGTTAATTGATGTAAGTATTTTTCTCTCTCTCCATCAAGTGCCAATGATTTTGATGATAGCAAGTATATGACTGCAGCTGAAGGGTTTAACTGGCTATACCTGGTTTTCTTTCACGTTGATCCTTTACTCTTCTCAAGATGATTTATTTATTTTTTTCTTCTATATACTGTGAGCTTAGCTGGGCATCCAGAAGTTTGTTTTGTATTTTGGGAAAAGAGACAAATGAAATGCCATGGGTTTCCTCGTAATATCCAGATTCTTTGTGGGGTTGGAAAGATGCAGAGAGAGGTTTCTGGAGTTTGCAGGATAAGGCAGCTCCCATACCTCCCTCTCCTCACCTGATTAGAGCCAGTTACTCTTTTTTTCTGAATGGTTTGAAAAATACAATTTTGAGTGAACTGAAATTATTTACAAAGCTGAGTGGAGCGGTACAAATAGTATTGGGTAAATAATCAAAAGGAAAAAAATATTTTGACATTTTCAGAATTAAACCTTATTTTTTTTCTTTTAAAATACTATTTTCATTTTCTTATTTGTTCTCGTGCAAGAGTAATAGCAGAAAAGTATTTTGTTTTAGGCCCGCAAATAGCTTCTAGTGTACCTAAAATGATTGGTTTTTCTTTTCAGAAAATAATTATAATAAAAATCATTCCAGATTCAGCTAAATGGCATTTTCTTTTGCCTTTTTCCATTTTGGCTAGTGGATGAACACATGGCTAATTGCCAGGGCCAAGGGTGCAGACCGTTATGAGGACCGGCTATATTTCACATTCATCTGGGAGAATGCTGAGATTTTATTTTCTGTGGGAAATGGTGATGAAAAAATGAATTGTTTTGATGATAAAAATGTATCCTTTTATGTGTTTTTACTGGTCAGATCGAACACATTATCCAGCTTTTCCCACAATTACAAAAGAAAAGACAAAAGTCATCTTTTATTATCAAAATAGATTTTGTGGAAGGTTTTTGAACAAATTCCCTAGCATCATGAGCAATGCTGCAGCTACTCTCTTTGCTGCAGTGTTTCAGGTATCAGTCCTCCATCTCAATTTGCTTCAGGTACTCAGAGCAGTTTTGTGTTGGACAGCAGAGCCCAGAGCTTCAGAGGAGCAGAATGTGAGGACTGCTGGGACAGCAGGACAAGGCTGCAGTGGGGATATGTTGCCAGGACAGAGGTCTCAAATGTGTCTGTGGTGGCCCAGGGCCTTCATGGGGGGATTCATCAAGAAGAAGTCTGGAAAATAGAGCTGCTAAAAACTGTTTCAAAGCTGCATATGGGGTTAGGAGGCTTTGATCATGCTGGATATCCAAGACTCCACTGGCAACTTGATCGCATGTTAAGTCTGTGTACACATCAAAGAATGTCTTTACTTTTCACTGTAATCCTTTGTAGTAGTCAACATACTTGACTAAACATTTGAGAGACGATTATGCTGAATCTGAACGGCACCTAAAATTATTTTCTTTAAAACCAGCTCTGGTGAGCTCAAGAGGAGCCAGCCTTAAAACTCTGGCGAGCCAGCAAGCATATCCCAGAGGAGGGCAGCTTGGCTCCCCGGAGGCTGTCTGTATCAGTGGTTCTCAGCCTTTTCTAAGGGAGCCTTTCTGAAAAAAACACTCCTGGACCATTTCCCATGGCCCACAAGGAGCCGTCTGCACCTGCAGGCAGTCACTGGCAGCATCCAGAAACCGGCTCCCGGCTCTGTCTGCCAGCACTGGTGCCTCTGCCAGCAGGCTGGGAATAGATGTGCTTTTTTTTTTTTTTTTTTTAATCTTCTAAATGAGCTCGTTCACAGAGCAGTTCCTGGTGTCTGACAGAAAGCAGTGGTCTGCAGCCCACAGGCTGCTTAACGGATCTACCTAGCTCGCAGTGGCTAGGGTGCCTTCACCGGGTGGTCATGCAGTGCTCTCAGGCGATTTTATTAACTCTTGTGCACCTTTCTCTGAAGTAACTGTTGCCAGTTTCCCCAGGAGTTGAGCTGTTTCATTATTCTAATATTATACTAGTTGATTTCAGTGAATTAATATCAAAATGGGCTATGAATGAATTGAAAGCATGTTTGCTCTTCATAGACTATTTTCAGTAACTATGGTATAGTTATAATAGGAAATATAAATACAGCAATCTTTTATATTTCAAGCATTTATATGTTGAACCTGTTTTAAGCAAAAATTATCTCTGGCCTCTAATGGATTGCTAACATTATAATTATTTATTATAATGTGCTTTTCCGAATAAAATTCTTGCTGGATGATCATCACATTCCTTTTTGAAATAATGGGAGGGTTACTAAAAAGTTGATTAATGCTTGCCTGTTTTTTAAGTGTTTGCACAGAGCCTAATCATTTTGGGTTAGTAATATATAACATAGTAGTTAAGCAGTGACAAAGATCTGTGCAATTTCAATGGTTGAATCGTTGCCAGTTCTTTTTATTAAAAATGTGGCAACTGAAAGGAAGCGAGCAATGGCCATCTACTCTTTCCTGTTTACTTTTTCCCCTCTTCCTATATTTTTGGATGTTTACATGACGTCTGAAGTGTATGGCTTGACCAGTCATTTCAAGCTCTCAGTTCCACTACATTTATCAGGAATTGGTTTAGCAGAGCAGTTCATAGTACCACCCTGCATTTTCACGTGTTGGGAGACAGCATGTGTGTCACTTCCAGTGTCTGCGACGTGTGTGTGCGGTGGTCAGATATCTGAACTGAGGAAGAAAGTGTTGCTGGATTTGGGAACAACTCCACATTCAGAGAGGTAGGCCTTTTCCTTCCCCTCACTGTTAGTCACTGACATGAAATGTTTTGCTGCTTTAGAGGAAAAACTTACTGCTGAAATTAGAAGGAATGAATAGGGATGGAGTTTCACAGATTTGCAAGGGCTTTTAACTTCTCAGTTCTCATTACCCTCGTTAGCATGCTGAAAACTGCCTTGCTGGCTGGCCCTGCTGTTTCTTGCAACATCTGGGGAGTGTCAGTACAGCTGTTACTGCAGTTGTGTCAGTGTACAAAACGCATGTTTTAGACTGTTTACATTCCCTGCGGTGTGTTTCCTCCTGTCATCTGAGAATATGTAAAAAGAATTTTGGAGCACATAGATGTCTGCATTTTTCAGTACAAAAAACTTGCTGGAATTGTGTTCCATATAGAGCTGTGACCTACTGTGGCTTGCTATAAATGTAACTTTAACTGTAGGCTATAGAGATTACTAAAATACCTACTTTTAGAAGGTTTTGTAATTATTGCTGATGGCAAGAAAGTTTTTAAAATATGAAATAAATTTTTCATGATATGATCCACATTATTGTTTTAAACAGCTAAGTGCTCATACATGGCAGTCTAAGTGTGAATATATGTTTTTCCTAGTGATTTATGTGCTTTGTCATGTGCTTTTTCTTTAAATTAGTGAACAAATGCAAAAAATGTCAGTTTTAGGTCAAAAAATGAAATGGAATATGCAATCATTTATATCTTTCATAAAGGAAAATGGTCTGATGCACAAAGCACTGTGTTGCTGGAAAATGTGATTAAAATGGAGACAACAGAAGTGAACCCCCAGATAAGCAGGGTGGAATAATTCTACAAGGGAGGAAATTGAATGTTTGTTATTCGTGACTTGGGCATTGGCAGCAGAAATGTAACTACCACTTGAAATTAAAAATGCATCCAGAAAACAACTGGGAGTTTCAGAAAGCATTTTGGGAACAAATGCAATTGCTTTTGCCAAGACCAAAATATGTGTGCGGGCTAATACCGATTCATCATGAAAGTGATTTTTTTTTTTTTTGTTTCAAACACAAATTAACAATTTCAGATTTTTTTAAAAGTCTTTTTTGTTTGGTGGGGGGACAGTGAAAATGTCTGTATAGTTTCTGGGCTGCGAAGGCATTATGGACATGCATTTACCATCTTGAATGGTTCAAGAGAAGGAGTACCCACAGGGAGTTCCTCATCTGACATTGCTGATAGTCTTCACGAACGTGGTGAGAGCCCAGGAAGTAATCTTGGAGCAGGGTGTGTTTAGCACTAATGTGTCTCTGTCTGATGTGATCTGGTATTAGAACGGTTCAGCTCAAGAGCAAAGCTTAGGTGGGCCTTTTCTTTGCAATTGCACCAGAGGTTTGCTCTTGCATTTTTTCAGTATTGAACATGATTTTTATAAAACTAGGAAACATTTATGGCTTCTCTACATGTGAGCACTCTTTGCCTGCAAACATGGATATTAGCTTTACTGAAAAGGATTAACAAAATTGAAGGTGTGTTAAGATATAGGCAGTGTTTGCCTTGTACCTAAGCAGCTGTGTCAGGACCTCCTTGCTGATCCTTACTTCATGAACAGAGCAGCTCCACGGGCAGTGTGAATGATGGAAGAAAACCTGGCCAGTGTAGAAAAGGCCTGATTGCTGTGGTGCCTGTCCTGTAACCTGAGAGGAGCCCAGCACATTGTGCACCTCCTGTGAAGCAGGCATGTGGGGAAGAAATCAGAATTACCACGGGAAGCAGGGGGTCAGGGGATGCTTCCTCTACGTGAAAGTTCAGGTAAGAGGAAAATTGAAGAATTTATTGTTTTTTTCAATGGAGAAGACAGGAAGAGTCGGAGCAGGGGTTTAAAGATTAACAGTCGAGGTTTTAAAGGTGAGGTCTAGGTTCATCACGCTGAGCAGTAGTTTCCTGCTGACCTGTGCACTACAAACAAACGTGCCAGCCGGTGTGACACTGCTCCACGGCTGTGCTGTCGTGCAGGCTGAGTGAGGTCTGCCCAGCGTTTTGCCCTCTTGCTTCAACTAGCCAGATGTCAGCGTGGCTGTGAGATGTGTGTTTTTCCACTAGCTGTTGGAAAAATGTATTTAACTAAGCAAGGGTGAAGAAGATGCATTACGTTCCTAATGAAATGTGACCATATTCATATTTTATTTCAAGTTCCTCATCAGTGTTAATTAATTACCACCCATGATGAGCTCATCTGAATAGTATCTGGATTTCATGAGAAGCTGCAGTAGGTCATTGACTGGTTAAGAAGCATTAAAATCTCACTCCTCGATGTTTGTTCAGACAAACACAGATGTATTAGAAAGAAAGGTAGTAATGGCAACATGGAGCATAAAAATACAGGATGGTAAGGAAAATGCAGAGAATTTACACATTACATTAACTTGATGGCTTTAGGATCATTATGTTCATTTCCTGTTAAAACATATTTAATACAAAAGGAAACTTATGGAAGAATAGTCTTCAGGCACTTAACATTACTTAATCACTCTAAAAAGATTTGCCTTTTGGTGTAGCAGTAAAACTTTATATGATGATTGCCTATTAAGTATCTGCCCTTTAGGGATAGTAATTTCTACTGTAATAAGATCTCCAAGCTGTAAGGTACTAAGTGACCCTGCTGGAATAGGAAAAAATAATGTTTTTTCAAAAAGTAGATTTATGGCTTGTTGAGAGACTCAGCTCCTTGCTGCTCTTGCAAAGGCAGAACTGTGTAATTTTTGTGAGCTTTCTTCTTGTTTGCAAATGCATGAATTTAATTCTTGAGCAAATGAGTTCTCAGAGGGTGGGCGACCCTCCAGGACTGACACTAAAAGGACAGAGGATGGTGCACATGAAGTTGATAATGGGTCAAAGCAGAACGTGGTTGACACTGGCATCGTGTATTTTTAAGATCAAAGAGAACTAACACAGTGCAACAGCATTAAATGCAGCAGGCAGACTGAAAGAGAATTTGACCTTTTCTCCTACCTAATTATAAAAACCCTTTTAAGTCAACTTACCTTGAAAATGACTGTAGTTATGAAGATGTACCTGTCCATACCTGCTGTTTAGGAATTTCAGTAGGACGCAGGCTGTGCTGATAGGGAAACCAGCTGGGCTCTCCTCCCTGGGGATACCTTTGGGACAGGTCCTTCTGCAGAGCTTCAGGACAGAGCGGAGCTGCCCACCACAGCAGCAGGCATTGGAGGTTCCCAAGTCTGGGATGGTAATTTTAAAACAGGTACTCATTCCCAGCCCTGCTTTGGGGGTATCTGCCCTCCATGCTTGGCTCTCTAGAAAGGCAAGCCGTTCACCTGAGGCGTGGGAGAGGTGATTTCAGCTTCCCCCGAGCATGGGGCTGGGGAGCACCCGATGCCCAGCTGCCCTTACGGCCTGCCAGGGCTGCTGGGGCGCAGCTGCCGGCGGTACTTGAATTTGCCTGCTTGGGGCTACCTCAGGTCCATTTACTGTGTTTTGAAGAGGATGATTTACCATTATCCTGTCTTTAGTGTCCGACTGGTCAGTGCAATACAAACAGGTGTGAAAGTTGGGTGTCTCCTGGCTCTAGGTGCTGACCACACCATGCCGACCTCTCCTGGGCACTCCACAGAAATGCCGTGCATTGAACACAAGCTCTGGAGTCTGTCCCAAGGGCACTTCTTTTTGATCCTTTCTCTGTTTTACCATATTGTGTTTTCATTTATGGTCATTTCATTTTTTTTTCCTGCTTTAGGTTGGAAGAGTTACTACCACAGCAGGGCCGCTGGCAAATACCTTGCTTAACATCAGAACTGATCTTTTTAGCAAGCAGTGCTAATCACAAAAACTAGACAAGCAAAATTTATCGCTATGGTATCCTATTCCAAAGTTGATTAGCATATTATTTGAGGGTCTTAACAAAAAGTTACCTTTGTTATTTTTTTTTTCTTTAATAAAGTCTCATGGAGTCACGGGGGGGTGTTGAACTGTTCTGAGGGTACCACAAGACACTTGCTTTTCAAAAATGTTTGCTCAGAGGTTTCCCTCTCAGCAAGAGAAATGGTTAAGAAAACATTTTTAATTTCTGTTATTTGGTTGACTGGCTTAATAGCCTAAGAAAACAATTGCAGCAGTAAAGACGCACGCGCGCGCTGTTGGATGCCGCAGAAGCCGAGCTGTTGGATGTGGTGCCAAGCACCACGCTCTGCGCTGAGGCTCTGCCCGTCAGGCTGCGGGTGGCACCAATTTAGCTGAAAAAGTGGCACTGGGTGTTAGCAAGAATTACTAGCTTCAGTTTTCTTAGATGTTTGTTGTTTATTTGAGGTGAAGGTTTTATAGATAAATTCAAGAGATACTCGTAATTAAATTAAATGATTTAGAAAAGCCAGTAGTGATTGCTGTAGGATGGGCTGTAAAAGAACAAGTTTTTCACATCTGTGCAGAGCTGGCTGCTCAGGCAGTTACATGGCACTCGTGGCCCGGCTGGTGAGCCTTCCCGGGAGCTTTGAATTCCTGCCACAGCTGGGCAAATGTTTTTTTTTTTTTTTTTTTGGTTGGAAGAAGTTGGGCTTTTTCTAATCTAAAAATTGGAAATACTTTGCAGCTTTGAATCAAATTACTTTTTCAAGGAAAAGCTATAAATTCCTAGATACCTGATAAAATTTGGTTTCAATGTTCTTATTTCAGAAATTTAAACTTATAAAAATTATACTTTTGTAATTTAAGAAAAGCAGTACTAAAACAAAAGAACTCATTTTCTTTGAATTTCTCTTTGAATCATTCTGTTAAGTAAATTTGCTTACATTTTGTTTTCAAGTGTAAAAGATTTAATCTGAAAACACCTTGACATCCAAATATTTTATCTCAGATGAAATATTTCTTTTCATTGAACCTAAGGAGATTTTTTTGTGACACCTCATCTCACTGGAACATAAAGAAATAGGTTTAAAATGTTCCAAATAAATCTGAAATTGATTTTTTTGTAATCTGAACAGTTTGTGTGTGGTGCTGTGCAGACGTAGCATCTTAATGACAGCCTTTGAAGAGATGAGTACATTACCCAACATCTCACCCAATCTGTTTTTCCTGAAAAACTCTGTTTGGGGTATGAAGTTTGACACCAGTGACTTCTCCTAGGTTTGTATAGAAATGATGAGGTGTTTTGAGGCTGAGATGTCAGCTTTGATCTTCAGTGCACTTGAGCAGCAGCTTATCTGCAGGCCAAGGCTCCTGTCTTTGGGTGAGGCTGTCACCCTGGGACAAGGCTGTCACATCAGGCAAGGCTGTGTCACAGCACAACTGCGCCGTGACAGCACTGAGGGCTCCTGCTTGCCTTTTTGCCACCCAGACTCTGATGATTCTGCAGGGTTGCACCCATGTCAGAGTTCGTTCTTCTGAGCTTCTGGAAGGTTTATTTTGTTAACGGAGATTGCTGTGTGACTCTGGAAGGTTTTACTTCTCTGTCTGTGTTGTCTTACTTTAATAAAAAAGGAAAAGGAAATGTGTAACTTACCCCTTTGAAATTCTCAAACAAAGGCTTCCAGAAAAGCGCTGGGTGTTGTATTGTTGAACTCCTTAACTATAAATTTCATTTTTTTTATTACTAGGAATTCTGCTATGTGTTAGGGCACCTTCTGTCTATGTATGTGGCCGAAAGAAAACATAAAATAGCCCTTTTCTCGATATATATGTCCTCAAGCTATTATTCTGCATCTGACCTATTGTCTGGATAGAGTTGCTTTGGCTGCAGCGAAGATTTCACTCTTCTGTTTTACAGCACCTGGAGGAAAGCCAGGCACTGGGAAGAGAAAGCAGGAGTATGAGGTGCTGCTGCGTGTCAGAACGGCCTTGAAATGAATGTCGTGTATTCTCAGCTTTGAGAACTGAATTCCATGGGTTGTAATTGAATCCTCTGTCAGACCCATGGGGCTCAGTTCTTCAGCTTGGATATTTCTGTCTTCACATACACGGGAGATCAAAGAAGCACTTGATCATGCGCTGACTCTTCCAAACGGTGATAGCAGCAAATAGGAAAGAGAAAGAATAACTGATGTGAATCATTCTGACAGGAGGTTTCACTGCAAAGGCCAGGTGCTCACATGTTAAGTAGCTGTATAATGACTGAACCCTTCCTTAGCTGATGGGCTCTGTGGTGCTGCTCGCTGCTTAATTTGATCATTTCCTCTTAGTTTTATCAAGGTTGCATACAAATTGCTGAGATGATGTTGAATGAATTATGGTCCCCAAATATTGTGAGGTGGTGCAGTGATGCTAAAGGTGTCTTTGGTGTGCAGCAACATGCTGGTCCCGCCAGGTCTGCCAGCTGCTGGTCTGCTTTGGCCTCCTGTCTGGGCTCGCTGCTGTGCAGTTTGTTTCTTTTGTCCTATGCCAAATACTCATTTTCAGCAAAAAATAAAATCAAATTGAATCACAGCTGTGATGAAAGAATATTCATTTGCATCAGCAACCCCTGCATAAACACAGTTTTTCTTTCCTGAGGACGGTTATATGCTCCCAAAGTGCTTGGGTTAGGGAGCTTCTACTGTAATCAGTGGTGGCAATGCATGTGCTGCTTGAAGGCTTGGCAGCACCAAGTATCCCCTTGAAGGTACATTCACTCAAGTCAAGGACTGTTAAACTTCACGTTTCTCTCTCGGGAGATCTACGTTCAATTTTATTTTTTTTCTTTCAGGCATCAGAAAAACAAGCTGTGGTCTCCAAACATGTGAAGAAGTATAATTACCAATGAGCTTTCTACCTGCTTCCTGCAATAATAACCCCTTCCTAAATTACGTTTTCAAACTCAGTAAAATGGATCAGTCACTGATCTCATCCCTGTGGTGCAATGCTCTTAAAAACACAGGGATATTAAAATCCCACAGGTGCAGGAGGAGCACATTCAGCTAAGTAGTTTAAAACTGTCACGTGCCTTTTATTCAAAAAATGTATTTATGCTAGAAATAATCAAATATAATCACTGTTGCCTGTGGATACAGATGTACCTTTGTAATGATGTGCTTTTCGTTATGAATTTCTATTCTAGGGGTTGAAGAGTTTCTTTGTGTCTGCCTGAAACATACTATGCTCACCAGTCATGAGATGATGGTTCTTGGAAAAGCTTACCAGCTCCTGCTGGGACAATATCCATTAAACAAGAAGAGGGAGAAACGCACAAAGAAAAGGAGAATTTTGAAGTTTCATTTCTGCCATCTTCCCTGTCAGGAAGAGGAAATGAAATTGGAGGTCACAGTTAGCAGAATCTGCAAAAGATGAGAGGGTGAGGCAGCAGCTGCACAGAACTCAAAGCAGGCAGCGCGGTGGATGTTAGGCAGCTGCAGGCACAAAACTGCATCGGCTTCCCCCGCTGCAAAGCCCAGCCTCCAGGCAGTGATGCAGCAGAGACGATGTGTATGTGATGGCAACCTCGCAAGGCCCCTGCTGAAATCAAGATGGTCTTTGGTACAGGAGTTTTGCAGTTCTCTATCTCCAAGGGCAGTCCTCAAAACACGGTGTAAGTAATGCTGTTTTTGCTCAAAAGTTTACAGTCGCGAACTAACAATAGCCCTGCCTGTGTCTAGCTGAAAGTCTCGAAACTTCTGTCCAGCTCTTGAACTCCAGCTCTCCGTGAATATTGGGCTTGTATGTAGGGAAGAGTTGTGCTGCACACGTGTAATGAAAAATTAGTATTTGTGTTCTGAGCTAGGTGTTCTGATCATACCTGTTCATGTGGCAACTGGGCAAGGGAAGAGCTGTTCCCAAGGTTGGTCACTCTCAAGCCTGTTTCTTCTCAAAGTTCTCCAGGTATTTTCTGTGCTCCACACCTGCTGCCCAAGGGAGGACAGACTGCAGCAGTCGTGCACAGGGCTGTTTTGAAAGCAGAAGCAAGCCTGCTGTTCAGCCCTGGTGTGACCACTCAGTGTGCTCTTCTTTTGCTGTGGGCTCCTGCAGTTACTTTTGCATCTTGCTTGCCCTAGGTGACAAGGCATTTTCTTTCTGGATATTTCTGCTTCTTTTTGTTAAACCAGACAATTAAGCTTTCAAGTCCCAAGCTGTGCTGACAGCACTGCATCCTTCCAGCAGAATTAAAAGTATTTTTAACATGCAGTTCCAAGTCAGTGTGCCTTCTGCCTGTCTACCTGCGCTGCCTTGCAATGCATGCACTGATCCTGCTCTGCTGTAACCCGATGGTCTGCAGGCAGCCCCAGGCCGCCCAGCTCCCCGCAGTGCTGCAGCTGTGTCACAGTGCTGAAGGTGACTCGGATTCAGTTCCTGATACGCCCTCGGGTGTGTGAGCTGACTGAGGGGAATCCTTACTGAATTTGCCACTTCTGAGCATGAGCACCAGCAGCACCAGCTTCACGGCTCTCACAGCAGCATCTCTGCTGAAGGATTCTCTCAGCTTCTTCTGCTCCCTGACTTAAGAAACCGATCTCTTCAATCTAGGCCTCTAAATGTTTAATTTCAGAGTGAAATTTTGATTTTTCATTGTATTTTTTTCTCTTTGCAGAATCATTCAGGTGAATTCAGTTGTATTTGTTACTACTGCTGTAGATTTGAAACTTGATTTGGGGGCAAGTAAAGCATTTACTAAAAGTATTACCCCTCTCTGTATCTTTTTCAGGCTGATCTATGCCACCTTCTGGTGCGTACTCACAGATCTGTGTATTTTGTTCTGAATAAAGCAATGGTCTGAGTTCTCCTGCTGCAGCTGTATCAGAGCAGCCTGACCACCTGCATTTTGCAGATGAATAAATGGAGAGTCCAGACCCTTAAAGTGAGGAACCCTGAATTCTGCTGCATGCCTGTTGCGTTTCAGTTGTGGCTTTCTGCTTTTTATTCCCAACAAACAAATGAAGACAAACACCTCCACCCTTCGTCTGCTATTCCGAGCATGCCACAAGGTCACATCGTGCCTCCCTCTCCCTTGGCCAAAGCTCTGTCTCCACTTGGTGATCCCTGCCTCCTCTGGGGCATCTCTCCTGAGGCTTCCCTCCCATATCTTGTGGGATTTTTATTTTATTTATTTATTTATTTTTGTAGCTTATTCCCCAGGACTCCAGCTCCAGGATAGCTTGAATCTGGTGGAAAAAAAAAATTACAAAAATGCTGGATGGGCTCATGTGCTACTTCAACAGCAGAATGGAAACAAAAGGTGGAGCAACACGGGGAGGGGGGCAGCCAGATAGTGAGGAGCTGCTGCTGCAGCAGTAACTCAGGGCTGGAGGTGCTTGCATGTTTTGCATTGGAGGTAATGTGAGAAAAGTGTCCTGTGGCATCAGCCACCTCTCCCTTTTGCTGCCTCCCACCCCATCATCTTAAGCCTCTGCCTTTCTTTTTGATGCTGTGCATGCCTTGTCTGGTGAATGCTGATGAGAGAGGAGTGAGTGCAGGCTGCAGGCAGGTGTTTATGCTCAGCAAATGATCTTAGGCCTTTTCAAATGAGTGACTGCACATTGCACACTCCTCTAGAGCTGGCTCTGCTTGCTACCCTTTGGTACCCCAAGATGAGATAGCTGCTGCCAACTGCAGCTCATCTTTTTTTGGCTAGCATCCCTTTTTGCTTCCAGGAAAATGATGAGTTTATGTCAGGTTCAGTAATCCCAATGTCTGCACAGCTGAGAGAAATAGCACTTTAATGTGTGCATGTGTATATATGGAAACTACAGCTTTGACAAGCCTCTCTTCTGCCTTGGTAAAGAAACAGCAGGACTTAAAAGCCGTGGAGTTGCAATACGCTGGCTAAGGTCACCAGTTTTCAGTGACTCACAATCTGCTATTCTGGCAGTCCAACCATACAGCAGGTTGTGCTTTTTTTTTTTTATCCTCTGTTTCTTTCTTAAAAAAAAACAACACACACACACAACTTTACATCAGAAAAGCTGATACTTATAGACATCCTGGAAGGTCTCTCCCTTTGACAGGGTGCATGTACTCAAGTACAGAAAGCTCTGCTCACTGGCATCCCTCATGATGCTCCACCAGCCTATTTTTGCACTGGCAAGGAGGTTCTCTTTCAGTTTACATTAGGTGAGAGTTACTTGGAACGATATTCGGTAGGTTGTCTCTCTGGTACTCACCCTTACTTTCCGCTTTCTGTACGCTCACCGCTGAGCTGGGGAGGAGCTGGGCACAGGCAGCTGAAATGTGCTGGGGCACTGAGATGCCGCTGGCTGCCACTAACTGTCTAACTTGCAATGTGAGGGACAGGTTCCAGCTTTTTTCCTTTTCTGTACTAAAGGTAGGTCTGACACTGCCTCAGCATTTAAGGATAGTATTTGGAAATGGTCAAATAATGTAATTTGTTAAAAGAACCTGAAAAGAAGAACCTGACTTCAATTTTTCATATTTTATTTTCAGGCTTTTTCCAACTTTTCTCACATTTATTTTCCTCTGTCTTTCATTTACCTCCCTTTTCCCTCCCTAGCTTTGTTGTTTACCACCTGTTGAAAATACTCTACATTTTGGACCAAGCACATGTAAAACCATTGGGAAAGGTGGCTGTTTCATTTCAAGATATAAGGAAACTTTAAAATCAGTTTTAAAATAAACAGAAGTTGCCCATTAGATTCGTCTGCATGGGTTAGTATCTGCTGCTTACCCGTACACCTCCATGGCCGTGCAGGAATGGGCACAGCAGCAGAGCCCTTGGTTGCACAGCGCTGCTGAAGGAGCAGGCAGAGCCTGCAGAGTGCATTGCAGGTGTCTTTTAGGAGCAGGTCACAGGCAAATGAATCAATTTGTAGAAGAATAGTCTTTGCCAGGATGATTCATGCAGATTCACAGGAATGTATGAAATAATGGTCATTAATTTGTTTAGGAAAAAAAAAACCAGCCATGCATTTGCACTCTCTATAGATATCAATTCAATTACTATTGTGCTTGCGTCTCCTTGTACTCCTGTGAGAAATTTTATTCTTTATTTATTCTCATTTTATAGACTGAGACACAGGGACATACTTGGCTGAGGATACAACATGAATCTATCTGAAGTTTTCTAGGAATTTTGCCATAGTTAATATCACTGATTGAAAGGCTTGAATGTAAAGAAGGCCGTTGATGCTTTCCGTAGCCTGGCCCTCCTCTGAATAGACGCACACAGATGTCCAGTTTTAGCTTGTACTGCTGCTCAGAAATTTGCTCTGCCTATTCCTGCTGGTGAGAGACCTTGCGAGAGAGGGAAATGCCTCTTGATGCCTATGAATCATGAGCACCACAGGAGGCAGGACCACCTAAACCACAGCCCCACTTCAAAAGCATCCTGCTAGCATTTGACACCTTTGCTTGTTTTTCCACATTTCCTCCTTTCTTTGTTCTCTTTTGCAAACTCAGACTAGGAAGGGTTTTTCCTGGATATAGATATCTTCAGCTTTTGTGGCTTTTTGGGGCACGTTGCTGCCAATCCATCGGTTCATGCAGAAAGCCCTCCAGAGCAGACCTCCAGCCTTCAGTGTCAGGGCTTTATCAGTGGAAATTTTTATCTTTTCTAGCAGGAAAACAAAGCTCTTCTCTTGACTGAGATTTCAAGCAGCGCTGACAGCATTTGCTGGGGTGCTGCCAAATAATGAAGGGCAATATTTTCTTAAAAATCAGAAAGTGTATTAAAAGTTTCTAGGCTGTGTTTGTGAAGATCTCAGAGTCGCTTGATTAGGAGCTTGAAGTTGGTCGGACTCCTTCCAGCTTCCCCACTTCACCCTCCGTTCTGCATGATGCTGCAGCTGTTCTGATGAAAAACAGTTATTCAAAAATTTGCTTGTAGCTATGGCAACCTTCATGCACTGTATTTCAATTGAAACTAAAACAGCAGCAGAAGTTTCTTAATAGGATATTTATGAAGATTTTAGTCTTTGTACATTTTAAAATGGAAATATTCCATTTTTAAAAGAGGTTATCAAAATCTCATTAATTTTGGAACTGCATTTTTGTTGTGAGAGCTCCTGCTTAGTTTTTTTTTGTCTCGTTGTTTAAGATCCCTCTGGTTGCTTTAACTCCTGAGAGCCCAAAACCTGGGGCACTTAGCAGCCAGCAGCTTGCTCCTCCTGCTTGTGCCTGGCCTCCCGCTGTCGCTAGCAGATAGCTGTGTTTGTAATGGTACGGTGGAAGGACATGGAAACTGGTCTTGTATGCGCTGGGCTGGCTGGGCTGGAGCATTGCCAGTCTTTGCCTTCCCACGGTAAATAACCAGGTAGTTTATTTTACCCTTTGCCCATGCAGTTTCCAGGTGTCAGCCTGCTCTGGGAGAAGCAAATAGGTGTGCTTACAGTTGTCTTATTTAGCACCTCAGTGATATTTCAACATTTCTTCTCAAAGGCACAAACTTTTGGGGGTACTCACATTTTGGCTATGCACAGCCACAATAGGTTTTAGCCTCACAGGCAGCTTGGTGTGTTAGCTTGGAAGGGTTAAATTCAGAAAGCTACTGATTTTCTTTTTTCTTCTGTCTTCTTTTTCTCTGCACATACGCACCTTCAAAATCATGTGGATAAAATTAAGCCTTGCTGAGATGTGCACTCTGCTGCCTTAAACCCCCTGAGCTGTGGTGTTATGTTCTGCTGCCTCCGAAGTGTGGATTAGGTCTCATTAATACTGGTTCTTGACCAATGGTTTTGACACAAACTTGTCAAAGGGATTTGCCTAATTACAGCTGAAACAGCAAGGGCTTTTTGCTAGGAAGCTCCCAGCACTGTGGCAGGGAACTTTGCTCTCAGCGATAGGGCTCATGGCCTCCAGCTACTGTGGGTACATGCCTGCTTTTTTTTTTTTTAATTTAATTTTAATTTAATTTAATTTAATTTAATTTAATTTAATTTTATTTTATTTTATTTTATTTTATTTTATTTTATTTTATTTTATTTTATTTTATTTTATTTTATTTTATTTTATTTTATTTTATTTTATTTTATTTTATTTTATTTTATTTTTATTTTTATTTTTATTTTTGTCACCTGGGCAGGTTTGAAGCTGCTGGTTTGCTGCTGGAAGACACCTGAGGTGGACAGGCACACTCCTCAGTTTGGTCCATTATGCAGACTTGTATTTTGGCACCTTTTGTTCATACCACCGGGCATATTCCTGACCCACACAGTGAAATGTCCTTTTTTTGGAAATGTCTCACAATAGGTAATGATGAGCCAGCTGAGGAGGTGTTCTCAAGGTATTCAAACAGGATTTTTGTGTTTCTTTATACTAATCTGTATAAGAAGAGTTGAATCGATCACGTCTCACAATGTATCTAAGAGAAAACATCCAAGAGATGGGAAATGTTCAACACCCTGCAGCTTTCCCACTCTGCATTTCAGGTGACTGGCATTGTCTCCATGCTCCTCCCTGCACAACGAGCATCTCTGATCCACATGCCACATCTATTGCTGTTATCAGAAGAGATGGGACCAGGACACTGACGAATATATGCCTATTAGATAGGTAGGGCTCTAGATGGGGAATTGCATGACTGTAAAAGAGATTAAATGATGAAACTTTGCAGTCCATTGACTGTACTAAAGCAACCACGCTTTGCTTGGGGTTGTGAAGTGCTAATGGAGGCTGGAAAAGCTGCCAAAGGGTCGGAAATTATATCTGTATTGTGAGGAAAAACTTCTGGTTCTATAGAAATCAGAAGGATCAAAAAAAAAGAAAAAAAAAAAGGGTGCATTCTTAAGGAATCATCTACTCCTCTAGACCATGCAATGTGCTCCAAGGCATTAATAGACACAAAGGTGATGCAGGGCTTGGGTTTGGGGCTGGATCTAGGCTTCAGCAGTTCTGCGATGTACCATTTCCATGTCTCAGTACACCTACATCTCACAGGAGTTGCACAGCCCTGCATGTGTGGAGGTGAACTCGAAGGGATGAGCTGTGTGCGCTCAGCCCTGCTGAGCACCAACAGGGTCTGTTACAGACCAGCACAACACAGAAGAGGCTGGAGGCACGGGGCCGCAGGGATGTCATCCAGTCACATCCATCCTCTCTTCCACTGGCTCTTGTGCTAAGAATAACTTGGCCAGCCCTGAGGATTAAAGCTCTTCTGCATTTTCTGGAAATTGCCATGTGCAGCATGTAGGCATATGGGACCTCATTGCCCTGTCATCTGTATGCTGTGGGTATGGCAGGATTAATGCCAAACTGAGGATTAAAATAGCACTAACACCCTCTACTTTGGGACACTGTACTGAAGCGAAGCAGTCATACAATGAACCAAATATTTCTGGCTTAAGAGAAAATATTTTGATTCACAAAGAAGCAGTCAGGAAGCTAAGTTAGAACTATGGCATACCTTCCTATCTTTTGCTGTTTTGTTGGTTGGTTGTAAAGTCAAATTGGCTTCTTTTAGCAGCTGGACAAAGTGAACGCAATCACAACAGGGAACGATCCTGGGAAATTTGCATCAATAGGGTTTGTACCTTGTATATGTTAACTTCTGGGGCTTTGGTAACTTTGAAATTCCTCTCTGTAATTTTCTTAGCCTGTAAAGCTTTATTGCTCCTTCCTGGCTAGCCACATGGGAAACTCTGGCCCTGTATTTCTGCTGTTTTGTTTTGCTTTCCTTCAGCGATTTTTCTCTTTCCCCTTAACCTTACAACTCACATCCTCTGGGGAAAAAAAGTTCTCTGAACTTCTGGTTAAATAAAACCAGCCTCATATAACCCCCTTTTGAAGTCCTACGAATCCTCAGGTAAAGCCTAGTTCTCTGCCACAAACTCCCCAAAGCAGCTGAGAACCTAAAAACGTGCACGTTTATTTGAGCAGAACCAAAGGCCTGGGGAGCCGCCACAGCTCCGGCCCCTGCCAGCTGGCCCCGCTGCTTCAGAAGGGGCTGGAGCGGGATACGGCCCGTAAGTCGAAAAGTCTTAAAGCCGTTTCACGTTTGAGGTTTTCTCCTGCCCTGGCTCAGAGCAGCAAGAAAAGCTGAGAAGCTCGTTTTGCGCACTAGAGGGCAGGAACGTAACAGCAAAGGCTGCGGCGGCCGGGCCGGGCCCGCCGCAGGCCTGAGGGGGGCGTCATGTCTGGGCGGGCCCGGCGGGGCGCGGAGGGGAGGGGCGCGGGTGGGATTTGGGAAAACCACAGAGAGTGAACATTTGCCAGTTAATTCTACAGATGGAATTCTTAAAGGGGGAGAGTGTTTGCTTCAGGAATCTGAGCTTTTGCAGAGAATTCATCCGTGGCATTGGGACAAGGGGGCAGAGTCAGTAAGGGGTGTTCTCTGAACCATTGCTTCCATGGCCCTGCACTGGGAATTTGTCCCTTTCCTCCCATGGACTCTGCAGGAAAAGAAATTCAGTGCTCTCAGGCTTGTTTAATCAAAACAGCTCTGCAGTTGCCTTTGCTTCAGGGACTGTCTGCACAGAAGGTCGCTCATCTGAACCTCAAACATTTGTGCCGTCTCCTTCCCCCATCCCCAAGAAGCCCGGTTTGCAGCAGTGCGTGGCTCACTTTCGTTAAGCTGACTGCAGAACTACTTGGAAGGCCAAACACAGCTCTCCAGATTTATTAAAATGCATCGCTTGCTTTTTGTCGACAGTGCTGATGCTGTTAAGAACAACGGGGCAAACACCTTAATAGTCAAGCCAAGAGCCTGTGTAGTGTTTATCTCACACACACACAAAGTTTGGATATGGCTCAGCTGTTGCTCTACAGGCAGTGGTGGTATTAGTTTTGAATAGTGGTGGAATTAAGTGCAGCCGGGCCTGTCTAGAAGCTTGGATATCTGCAGAGCTCGGTACTGGGCTGCAGAGCTGATTGAGCCCAGGCTTGGTGCAGAGCATCCTCACGGGTGCAGAGCTGGGATGGGGGCTGAATCGATTCTGGCAAAAGGAAGCCTTGGTTGCCTCAGGCAGACACAGGGGCTGAAGGACTCTGGCACCACGTAGGGATGAAGTGCCATGAAAGTGTGTTGTGTGCCTGCCACTGGCCAGCCATACTTGTAAAATAAAGGGGACAGAGGCAGCTCTGCATGCGCTCTGCTGGGAGAGCACACTACAGAAAGAGAAACAACTCACCAACACCATGCTCCTGTAGGTAGAGCCACCTTTCCACAATGCACAGAAGCACCCCAAAATGCTCATTCTCCATGCACAAAACAGTTTCATTTTCTGCCTGTGCTGCAAAACTACTCCAGTTAATTAATAATGTTAATGGTGGGGTTATTTTGCATGTCTGAAAAGCTATGGCCACTGTCCAACTCAGTGAGGTCTTCTTTTTTATGTGAACAAGGACATCTAAGTATTGCAAATATAAGGCAGGGAGATAAAGAGCCTTACTGAATAGCTGCACAAAGAGGCTGAAGGATGGCACTGAGTTGCCTAAATACAGACACATCAGTGGATGTAGATGGATCTCACCTTTGAGAACTGGTCCGAGTATCTAGAGACCAGCTGCAGCTTGCATCCCATCTCAAAAGGTAGAGCCATTTGTTTAAAATGCTAAACATTTATTTAAGAGTTGCTTCAGTAATGACTCATGGAGGAGACTGCAGTGAATCACAACTCGAATTGTCTACAATGTGAAGAATTTAGTGCAGAAAAAAGGTTAGTGAAAAACCTGTGAGGTCCAAGGTGATCACAGCCCAAACTGCTGTAATCATTTTAACTTGCTAACTGCTGCAGTCTGGGCTCAGCCTCGCTGCTGATGGTATTTTCCACTGGATGATTGTTATCCTTCCTTTTGGATTATATTGGTATTGCCCAGTGTCCAAATATAGAGTAGCATATTGTTTCCTTTCAGTGCTTTTGTATGTAAAATGTGTTAATCTGTTCTAAGCAGCAGAGCATCTTCTATAGGCTGATGTTCTGCTTTGGCCCATAGCTGTTGCAACTTTCTGGAGCTGTTTGAAGGGGAAGCCTGTGTACAGTCACGGAAAGCAGAACTGCAGGTGTCCGGCTGCCCAGAGGTGCCCAGGTGCCTCTGGCTGGTGGGACTCTTCTGTCAAAGGATCACAGGATGACACAGACATGCTGAAGTCATGCTGGTGGTGTTGTGGATGGAGCCTGTTTCAAAAGGAAATACTTTCATCCTGGTAGATCAACTGCTGGACCAAACAGGTGGGGGATTTCTGAGGTCAATGTTTGAGTCTTTTAAGAACAGCTACTATAGAGAAGTTGGCCCTAAGGATGGCAAGGGGATTAGCATCCCTCGTTCTAACCAGGGAAGTGAGCAGACCCAGCAGTGGGTATCCAAGATACAGGCGACTCCACGAAGCCATAGAGGCAGTTCTGCTCCTTTCTGTACTGTTGAGTAACCAGTTCTCAGCTCTCTGCCCCACAAGAGTTACAGGTGGCTCACACAGCCTTCAGCAGTGGAGCAAACAGCCTCCACCACCTCCAGTGGTACTGAAAAGAGGTGCTGCCTTGGAAGCTGTGAGGGAAGGAGGGAATTGGCAGCCAGCTCTGTCTGTCATAGGCAGAGCTGCCTGGTACAACCCATCTCCTGCCATCTCCTGCGGTCAGCTCCAGCTTGGGCCAATCCATGGCTGTGAGAAGGACCAGTGCAAAAGGCAGGGCTGTCTGCTATCCTACTTCATAAAATTTCCTTGCTCAGAATTCAGCGAATGTTGAACATCTAATCTTGATTCAAGCCAGGGAGAGTCTTGCAGCTCCAAAGTAACTAAGTAGAGAGACCAGCCATTTCAGGGCAATATGAGTAACCTGTTGGATGGTGTCGGGGAGGGCAAAACCTCAATTTCCCACAGTGAGTGATGACATAATTACATCATAACTGACAAAGCTGCTGCTTTTAGGAGGATAAATTTCCCAAGGGCAATACTAAGATGACGAGCTTTCAGTTCTGATGTGCCATTTGCTGTTTCTCCTTGTGTTGATTTTTGTAGCAGTTTCTGTGGAAAAAGTAGCTGCTCAGTGAAATTAATGTGGCAGAATCAGACCCTAAGATGGGGTCTAGGATTTCATCAGCGAGCTTTTCACATATTTGAAAATTCATATGCATGTTAGGATGGACCATTTATCAACTACCAATTTGCTTCCCAGCCCCCATGACGAGAACTTCACCCGGGGATCCTTGCACTGCTCCCAGAAGCTATTGACAGAAGCTCCCTAGAGCTAAAGCAGAAGAGACAATTTACTGGGCCTAAAGTTTAAAAAATACTTCTCTTCTTTCTAATACAAATTATCTATGATGAATTATCACAAGAGATCTCCAAATATAGATTGGGTTAGGATATAAGCCCAACAATTTATACCCAGCAACCCTTAATGGCTGTGCATATGCAGCCTCCTTGCTCTGTGACCCAGGAGAATGGCTTCTTAATATTTCTCTTAAAGACTTAGTGTTTTTGTTGGGTTTCCTGTAAATTCACAAGGTTTCATTTGCAGCCAAATTGCAACAAAAACCACATAATGATTAGGAAGCCTTGCACGTAGATACAGAGAATGCAGTCACAAGATTGCTAAATAGAAATCGCTCTATCTTTAAATGATCATGAGCTGTCAGCTGTTCCTTTGTTTGGGTTATTATAGACACATATAAAACATTTGATTGAATGCTCAAGTTTTCACCATCTAGAATCCAGACGGATGTCTGACAAAATAATAAACACTCCCCACTTCACCCCTCCCCAAAATCCCCTTCCTGCTTCGAATTTTTCCCTGTATTGAAGCCAGTATTTCATGGACTAAATTGGACAAAGCAAGCAAACAATCTTCCTCACATTGATTTCCAAATCAAATCGTTGTTAATCACATCAATATTCCCAGCCGGTTCAACAGCCTCCGAGGCCAGCTTTCCGTCTCAAACAAGCTTCTCTGCGTGGATGCCACAGACCCCTCTGTGTGTGTTGAGATGTGCTATTAATTATTGCTGGAAACATTCAGGTCTGATTCCCTCACCTCTTCTTTCTCCCCTCCTCCCCCTCACGCAGCAAGGAAGAAACAGAAATCTCGCTCTGACACTGGATTTCTGACCTCTCTCGGTGATGTTAAGGAGCAGCTGCCCTGTGCTAAAACACAGATCTTGTGCCTCACTGGCTTGCCTGTAAGCAACTGCAATAAATACCTCAGTCTCCAGGAAGCATGGCAGATACTTCACGGTGGACAGCCACTAATTTCTGGGGCTAAACTCTGCTATTTTGTGGTACAAGTCTCAGAGGATTTGAGCACCTGCCTCCTTGCTGTGCTGACTGTAAACCAGAAGCCCGGTCCTGTAGACATGGACCAAGGGATTGATTCCAAAGCCACAGGCATCTCTTTACATTCAGTGAGACGCCTCTCATGCTTTACGTTAAGGCAGAGCCCGTGCTTTGGGAAGGTGGACGGCGGCACGAGCAGCACCAGTGTGGGCAGCACGGAGGGGTAAGCGAGTCAGCTCCTGCCCCACGGCAGGTCTGCCTGAGGTTGGAGCTCTCCCGTGGCGATGGACAACTCCTTCCCTCCTTTGCCAAAGAGACTGCAGCAAGAAAGAAAAGGTGACGGGCTCGAATAAGGGCGCTTCCAACAACAACCCCAGCAATGCACACACACACACAGAAATGCAGAGCTCATCGCGCTCTGAGTAGAGGAGCCTGTCTGAGACGGATGAGGCTGATGGTCAGTCTGAAGAGGGGATGGGGGACCACACTTGGCCACTGAGATTCTTCCTGCCAGTGAGCCACAGCTCAGCAGAGCGCTGTGTGCATGTCGGCACAGCACGTTGGGAGCGCGTATGCTGCCCATTCAACATGTAATAAATTTACCCTGTCAATAAGCAAGACTTTGGGATTGCATCTATAGCATCTCTTAGGAAGGGCAAATTAATTAAAAGCACGAACTAATTAACCTCCCTGCTCTTTGCCTGCTCCTCTGGAAGGGCAATGAGGCTCACCCTGCTGCACACTACTGCTCTGGTTTTGCTGGTCCCCATGCACTGCTCCGGGGTGGCCGGGGTCTGAGGGATCCACTGCATCGTGAGGCCAGTGACGGCTGATGGTGCTGTCTGTAAAAGTGTTCTCTTTGCCAAAGTTGTCCGTGGTCTGGCTACAGAATGGCCTGAGATCAGCCTCTGCAATGTAGAGTGGGGCCACCAGCTGAGGCTGAGGCTGGCGTTGGGTTTTGAAAGGTCTAGAGATGCCCTGGAGATGGCAATGAGGTGAGGTGGAGAGAGCTCTAGAAGGAGACACCAGCTTCTCTTGAGATGGTGAAGCTCAATTTAGGGAGCTGCTGTGTAACAGACAGCCCTCTGAACTACCCTTCAGCAGTGTGGCTTTGCGTAGCCTTAGAGAAGCTTTAGCCAAGGGTGAAGAAATTGGGGCTAACTTCAGATCTGCCCAGCTTATCCTGCCAAAAACCGCTGCACTGCTTCCTCTGCAGACGGCAGAGGATGTGCACAGCTTGCTGGAGGCATCGTGAGGTTCTCTGGTGGCTGCACAGTCAGCTCGTGTTGGTGCTACAGGTGGCTTCACCCCGTGAGAGCTATTCTTTATTCTCTTGATGTCACATTTTCCTATCTGTTCGCTGTATCCTAAATTGCGTGTTCTTTGATAATAAAGGTTTTCTCCTTCAGAAGTTCCTGTTTGCACAGTGGCTTCTGAATTATGCTGTTTTCTCCTCTGAATAATCATTTTCATAATGTGAAACTGAAAAGAGACCCCAAGCAGCTACCATGAAGAAAGGAAGATTCTCATAGAACAAATCGCCACAGTTTCAGTTAAATTCCCCTGTAAATGCCGGTTCTTCTGCAGCTTCCTGGGAAGGCAGCGCAAGGAGAATTATCCTGCTCTGGTTTTACCTGCTGACTGTACCAAACATGTTTCCTCAGCATGCTGTCAGGTGGTGGCGTGGAGCCGATGCAGTTGCTGTTTTCTGTTTAATAGAGCTGATATTCAAATCAGATGATGTCCCTTGTCACAGGTGTGATTTCATCCTTCTGCAGCACTTGCCAGGAACAACATAATGACCTTGTTGTTAGATACCGTGCTTGGCTCATTGCTTTAAAATGTGTTAGCACTTTGTTCGCAATAGGTTTGGTGACTTAAACAGTCTAGGTGCTGAATTTTTAGTGGTAACAATAAGGTATTTTATTTGGATTTGAAGGAGGAGCAGGAAGTATAGGTGCCTTGTGAGAAAGCTTGTCTATGTGAGACCAAGTCCAGCTTTGCAGCCCTGACGGACCATGCCAGCACCCCTTTTTCAGGTGACTGAAAATGTCATAGTTACTGCAGGTGATTTGTCATTTAGTGAAGTTATGGAAAATCCTTTGGGGGCTGTGACAGCACATGGGTGAGTTTTCCCTTCAGAGAGTCTGGCCAGCAACAGGGTCTAATCTCAATGCAAGGGGAGAAAAATCCTGCCTGCGCTGGAAGCGTCTTTAAATCAGTGACAGGGATGTTTCCTGGGAGGGTGCTAAATAGACACGGCTCTAATGTGTGTAATTAACAGTGAAATTGAAACCTGAGCGAGTGTCCCATAATTATCCTGTGAGGCCTGCTCAGAAAAAAAAAAATAGTTTAGAGGCTTAACAGTATTCCCATATTGCAGCTGGGATCTGGGCTTCCCCCTGGGCAGGACTCCCTGGTGGTGTGTGGGAAGGGTAGGGAAGGCAAAGTTTTAAGGGAGGGACATTTGAGAGTATCTCAAGAGAAAGGAGAGGAGAGGAGAGGAGAGGAGAGGAGAGGAGAGGAGAGGAGAGGAGAGGAGAGGAGAGGAGAGGAGAGGAGAGGAGAGGAGAGGAGAGGAGAGGAGAGGAGAGGAGAGGAGAGGAGAGGAGAGGAGAGGAGAGGAGAGGAGAGGAGAGGAGAGGAGAGGAGAGGAGAGGAGAGGAGAGGAGAGGAGAGGAGAGGAGAGGAGAGGAGAGGAGAGGAGAGGAGAGGAGAGGAGAGGAGAGGAGAGGAGAGGAGAGGAGAGGAGAGGAGAGGAGAGGAGAGGAGAGGAGAGGAGAGGAGAGGAGAGGAGAGGAGAGGAGAGGAGAGGAGAGGAGAGGAGAGGAGAGGAGAGGAGGAGGATTTTTAAAGCCATGCACACAAGATTCAGCTTCCTCTGAAACTGGAAATTGTCTCACAGCAACATATGCTAATTCATGAGATTAATTTCATTCATTGAAATGTGCAGTAGAGTAATTTCGCCCTACTTTTGAATGCAAATTGTAATTCAGCCTTAACTATGGTGGTGTTCCCATTGCACGGTGCTGAAGAATGTCTATAATATTTACTTCGTTATTGCTTTTAACAAAATCTTTCTTCAATAAGCTTCCTCTCATCTGGCAGCAGCTTGGGTGCAGTAGGTTGCATTTTAGTGTTGCAGAGGGGTCGGCTCCTCTGGTCAGGGATTTGGCACCAACAGGGCTGGGGGTCTCCTGGACACCTGGGGGCTGCAGGAAAGGCACAGCATGACTTAGAGTTCCCTTCCTGTTTTGTTCCTTGGTCGAGCTGCTTTGTGCAACTTGCAGCAGTCTAATACTCCCAAAGCAGAAGCCTGTTAAGGCATAGCCAATATCTGGTATATTTTCACTTTGATTTAGATGAGCAATTAATTAATAAATAGGGGAATTTGCTTCTATTATGATTTGCAGTTTGAATTAATGATTCTTCCAGCAAAAATAAGCTTCTCCAATAGTAACGTCTTTATAACCCTGAGGCTTTTGTTCGGGCTGTTTATGGAAATGCTGCATCGCAACCATCAGTACTGAACTCGTACTGAGTGTCGTAAACATTGAAAGAAAAAGAGGAATGGGAGTAGAGAACGGAGAGGGAGAGGGAGAGTTAAAATGGAGTTTGCTCCCCCCCCCATATTAGATTGATTCTTAAAAATTGTTTTGATAACTTTAATCTTCTTACAATAGACTTGCCTGTGTATTTATCTGTGTTGTTCTCTCTGTGTGAGGCTAATGACTGCCTGAAATCATTCACTGAAAGTAATTGTTTGGACGTCTCTCTGTATATGTTAAAAGGTCATAAGGTGTAAGATTTTAGTTATTGTTCAGCTCACATCTGGAACTAACTCCAGCCAGTGTCTGCCACAACAAGTCAATAGCCTCACTCTATATTCCACCTGCATCTCTTCCTTTTCTGAGCTCGTTCTGTCTGGCTTTATATTGCCGGGTGGTGCAGTCACAGGAGGAATCGTGTGCAAGAGCGTGAGCGCTCTGGTTTGAGGTGGGAAGCTGTTGTGAGGAATTAAAGCTCCTGTTGTGACAGAGAAGGCAACAAAAGCAGAAAACTTCCTCGTGCAGAAGGAAAAACCGTCTTTGTGATAACTGAGACATTCAGAGGTGACACCTGGGTATCAATTGATGGGTTTCACACTAATTTCCGAAGTGGTGGTAATGTCAGCCTAGTTCAGGTCTTGATGCTTCCTTGCCCAGGGCTGTGTGCCGATGTCGCCTCGCACTGCTGCTGGCTGGCAGTGTTTGTTCCCACCTATGCTTTAGCATAATGGACACAGAAAGTACAGCAAGTGGAAAATCTTTTATTGATGGCCTCCCCTCCCATTTCCAAATCCTGAGGGCTTTATTGTTGCTGATCACATACGCCAAGGAAAACCAAGCATGTTTCCTGCTGGAAGGAGCTGCTAGTGCCCCACTGTCTGCCAGGCAGTGGGATCTGTGCCCTCAGCAATGCCAATTCCCTGCCACAAAATGTCCTCGCTGCAACCTCCACCGCCCGGTGGAGCCAATAGGCTGTGGCTGCACCATCTGTGGGTGCTTATGGTAAGCAGGCAGCTTGAGGTGATAAGCTGCACTTAAGACCAGTATCGGTAAATTACAAGAAAATCTCTCAACCTTAAAATTGTTTATGGTAAAAAGCTCCCATTTGCAGATATCACTGTCTAACAGACCAAACCATCTCCGGAGTTTAAGAATAAACCTGGCATACACTGGTGGGACTGGTTATGGGGTGGGGGAAGGTGGGGAGACTGGGACAAAATAGAGGAGCTGTTGTTAAAGGAATGACATCTTAGCAAACATGGTCTTACTCTTTATTTCTCAGTACTTAAGTCACAGTGCAGCTTCCTGCCATTATTAGAGCAATTAAAATGCAATTACTTTTTCACGTTTGTTTCAGTTCTTGAATAATTAAAGCCACTTTACAATCAAGGGTGATCCATAAAGGAAGGCATTTTGCATGTGCAAAGCTGTAAGGGGTGGAAGACGTTGGGGTATCGGCAGTCAGCAGAGAGCAACTGAGACTGGTAATGCTACAGTAAGCTGCCTCCTCTGCACAGCTCTACAGGATCATGGAAAGAGGCCAATTGCTGGATTTCAGTGCTTTATCTTGATTAAACGGCTGTTTCAATTTGGTATTCACTCTTTTCATATTTGTAATCACTTTAAGATTTTCATTTTATAGTATTTGCTTATTTAACTGCTTGCTTCCTGCCAAGTCTAAAAAAAGAAAGGCTTTTCCCTCCCTTCTCCTTTCAGAGCTGCAATAAAGGAAAGAGTTTACACAAAATTACTTCTATATTTAAAGGTTCCTGATGTAAATCTCTGGTTGCTTTAAATAGTCAGAGCTGATAGCTATGGCAGAGAAGTACTAAAACCCTGTGTGAGTGCCTCCCCTCCCCAGATGCTCAGGAAGATTTTGGGGATTGCTCTGATTCCTTTTCAGGTGTGTGCTGAATGGTTTCTACCATTATTGTCCCCTTAGCAAAACTAGTGAAATGCTTTAGGATCCTCTGACACAAAGGCATTGAACCACCTGAGATACAATTATCAAAGGTCTAACAGGCAGCCTATTGCGGCCAACCCTGACCGCACCTGTCCCAGCCAAGGCAAACTCAGAGATCGCCACTAGGAAAGATTCCTGCATACGCAAATGTTATTTCTCAGGTCACCTAGGATGTAGTTTTAAGCCTAACAGCTAGGACCAGACCCATGCAGCTCATCTTGCCCCTCCCCAGAATTGCACCATGTTCTAAACTGGGTTTAACTACTGCCTTTTGAGGACAAATAGCATTTGTCCTGCTAAGGGGCTAACTAGCTTGTGAATCCAGTCTTAGAGAAACTTGTTATGAAACACTTTTCCTTTTTTGTTCTGCACTGCTAACTGGTTTTAGTACAGATAGGGAAGGGAAAGGCAGGCAGACAGGCCAAACAGTGCACTTGTAGGAAAATCAAATTGGTCCACAAACTTGGCTGGGTGCAAAAAATTACTGAAGGAGAAGGCAGATGTGGAACAGGCCTGCAGTAGGTAATCCACAGACATTAGGGTTTAATCCAGGCAGTGGGGGTGCTAAAGCTTGCTGTTGCCTGCACTCAGTTGCAGAGCTGTAGTGTGGGTTTTACTAGACCAGTTCCTAGCGTATATGGGTATGAGAGTCTACCGGGGTGGTGGGGAAGTGACTGCCCAAAGAAACCTATGGTCTCGTGCTAGATATGCTGCTTGATCAAATAAGGGACAGATAATACAAGGAGAAATCTAAAATCTACAGAAAGAGTAGTGCGGCTAGAAATGCTAGGGTCCAAGGGCTCCTTATAATGTTTGGGTTTTTCCCTTTCAAAAAGCGGTAATGCATTTATGGCCCTGATGGTCTCTGAGAGCTGGCAAACTCTACCAATCCTTTGTATGGATTTTCTTTAGCCTTCTAAATCTCAGTGATATGAATCAATCATATGTGAGCAGCTCTGTAAAAATCTCACATCCTTTCCGCTGTGTTTCACCCATCATTCCCTTCTCCAATCAATAGAACAAAAGCCGACTTCAATCTTCATTCATAATTGGTACAGAAAACAAGTTTGATGTTTGAAAAGAAAGTTTCCATAATTTCTCCATAACCTCAATCCTCCCTCCATCCCTCCAAATATCCACTTTCAGACCAGATTTGGTAATAAGAGAGGTCTGGCAAGAAGACACTGGTTCTCATGAGGTTTCTGACATTGCTGGAAACAGCACCATCCTTGCCTTTTGTTCTTACTGAAAAACCTCATGGGGTGTGTTTGAGCAAAAAAACCTTCTGAGACTTACAGAGTTGGAAGAGTTGAACGGCCAAGCAAAATCTTGACCATTTATTTCAGCAGCACAGTCACCTCTTGCTCAGAGGAGACATCATCTCTTCATCTCTGTTTCACACAACTCTGCTCCCTGCCAGTTCTTTTCCAGTTGCGCAGAGTGGCACAAGGCTTCATTGCATCAGACCCCCAGGAAACTGTAACCTGTGCTTTATACCATGCGTAGGCCGCAGGGGTTGCTAGTGAGAAGATCAATGTTTAAAGTGTCTGTGGGATTTCAAGGATTTCGGATTTAGGGACAGAAGTTCTGGATTTTGATGTCTCTTTCTGGAACTGCAAGCAACACAAAAAACATGAGCACACTGTAGCATCTCCAAATCTGGGTGACCTCTGTCATTTGTAACCATTAATGAATTCCCCAACCTTTCTGCACACTGGAGATCTGACTTTGCTGTGATTTTTGAGACAGGGAATAAAGTTAAAGAGCAGATAAATGCAGAGGTTTGCATTTGACTGAGTAGCAGAGTGATCTGAGCCCAGTCCTGCCCCAAAGGAGGCAGTGCACCTGCAGCCCTGCAGGCTCTGAGCATGACAAGCAGAAAAGGAGATGCCGTGAGTAAAGGCAGTCCCACTGCTGCCAGGCACTCTAGGTGAACATCAGAGCAAAGCTTGTTTTTTTTTTTTTCCCTGAATATTAAAATTAAGGCTAGCTGGTGCCTTTGCTTGGTTTCACAGGACCCACTGGCAGAGGTGCAGAACAGCCTTACCAATTGTCATCACCACAAGTAATACCATACTGTATTCACTGCCTGCTTTTACAATGAAGCAAAGTTTTATCCTGCCTAGTTTTACACTGAAACCATAATTCTGTCCTCTATACCACTGTTACTGCAGGGCACGGAGCTTCTCGAGGTCACAGAATGGGGTGGCATTTCCTTGCAGGCTGCCATCCACTGGACCTGCTGCACTGCAACAGGAGTAAGGGACCACAGGAGGACGGTGGAAAATTACCTGCCAAGTCATTTGGATTTCATACGAGTGGTCCCCGCCTAGTTCCCTCCACTGCAGAAGTTTCCTCTGAACACGTATTCCTGCAGCTTGTAGCCAATTCTACTTGCTTTCCCTCCTGCGATTTCTCCTGTCCTTGAATTTGATCGAACCGAGTTGTAAGCAGCATGGTATTCAGGGCTTGGAGGATATAATTTTGTGAGCTACGCTCTGAAAAATTAAAAGAGTTGACCTCCCCATTTCTCTCCTCACCCTTCACCCCCCAGTCCCTAACATGCAGTAAGGCTTGGGTTTGGGAGTTGCTGAATTTTTACTATCTTATGCAATTTTTCTCTGCAGATTGATTTCTGTGAAACACCTTGGGGTATTTGCTAACATAAACATTGCTCCAGTGGCACAGGCTGTTTGTTTACATCGATAGGAGGAAAAGAGCCCTTATTACTGATATTTTGACTTCTTCCCTCAAGCCTTTCCCTGGGAGCCAGCACGTAGGCAATATTGATACGTGCTTGTTTAATTTAGGGCCAATTTTCTATATAGATGGATGTGACGATGCATAAATAATACACCACTTTGCTGCATGGATTGTTTATTCCTGCCTTCATTGGCATGCATAGCACACAGGCAAACTGAAAGCTTCTCTGGATGGGTATTGTCAGATAACTTGCCAGGTTGTTCCCTAGAGAAAATCATCAGACACACAGAGCTGGAGTTTTTAAAGTCCTTTTATTTCATCCTTTCAATGCACTCTGTGCTGGTACAGCAAAGCACAGGCTGAATCAGCACTCCCATTAAAATTCCTTATTTTGGGGAGTTTATAAGTTGCCGGTGAAAAGAATAAGAGCCGGACGCGACTGCAGGAGCTGAGCTCTAGAGATGAAGACATTTGCACAGAATTTTAAAAAGCACACAAAGAAGAATGACAAATGCTCTTTGTATAAAGCAAATCATTGTTCCAGGTGGCTGTCTGGCTGCAGAAGGTGGGCACTGGAAGAATTCCCACTGTTTAATTTGGAGGATTTGGCCATCTGTGTGGGGTGTCCTCCTGCCTGCCCTGAACCAGGCTGGGCTTGCTGCACTCGGGGGCAACTCAGGGCTGGCCGAGGGCTTGGGCATGGCATGGGCAGCAGTGGGCATCCTTCACTTCCCAGAGGGCTCTTGAGCTCCAGGGGGAAACAAATGCCTGGACAGCTTGTTTGCTGTGGTGCTTATCATAATGCATAATATATTCTACTTAAATAGATTATGAAAGGCCCAATTCTCCCATTAATTGCAAAATTCTCAAGAACTTCATTATGAGCAGGCCTTAAATGTACATTTTAGAGTCTTAATTACTTGATATGCCATATGCCATTCCCCTAATCTAATACTGTGAGCAAAACCCACTCCTGAGTACTTTATGTTGAACTAGATTTACTGTTGATAACAACAAATAATATTCAATTCTTTCCTACTGCTGAGAAGTAACCTCTGTATTTTTTTTTCCTATGGAAATATATTATTAACTCTGCTGAAATGAGGGGTGAAAGGGATTGGATTTAGAAATGTGTGCTGTAAGTTGGGATACAAAGTACTGCCCTGCTCTTACTCTGAGGTCAGTCCTGCTGTTTTCTGAAAATGGGGAATAGTGACCAACCCCCTGCCTCTGCCTGCTGAATGCTGGTTTGTATAATTAGCACATATTAAATTTGCATTAGGTTTATAGTTTATGGCAGTGCCTCACTGGCTGCATAATGCATGGAAGGATGCTCAGCATCCAGATGCTGGGGTGGCCCATGCTTTGGAAAGCTAGTGTAAGTACGGGGATTTTCCTCAGCCGACTGCATGGTGTTTGCTGTTAGCTGTTTCAGATCAGTGAAAGCCTACCTCTCCTCCCAACACCTGCAGATGACAAAGGAACACACTATTAATTGGATTTTTTTTTCCTGTTTTTAATGTTTGTTATTACATTTTGTAAAAATACAAGCGAGGAAATACAGGCCTGAGAGGCTTAGATGAAGCAGGCCTATTACCCAGAGGAAATTATAGTTTTCTTGCATGTGTTAGTGGGAAAAAAAAAAAAAAAGAAAGAAAACAAAAGATATTTTGTTAAATGAGATTTGTATGGGTGGTCTGCTAGAATTTTTTTTTTTTTTGGTTAGTAATTAGTTGCCAGGCTAAGCTGTAATAATAAAATCAGCATGGTAATAAGATAATGAGTGCTGATGGACAGTGGGTGTAAATTTAAATGAGTGATGGGGCTGGACTTTTAACAGTAAGGCGTCCTAGTTAATGGACAGAAAAGGCTAAGAAAAATAAATATATAAAGTGTATTGAGTAAGGCATGTGAGCCAAGTAAAATGCTGTAGTATTTTGGACCTATTTTCCTCTGCATGGTGGCCACCAACATGCTGCAGTCCTGTGCTGGCAGCCCTGGAGAGGTGAGCAGGTCGCAGGTGTGAAGGCGAGTGGTGGGGTTAAGCTGGTGGGTTCTGCATCTCGATGGGAGGCAACTGGTGTGATTTCAGCAGCACGGATATGCTCACAGACACCGCTTGGTTTTGGATGAGTACACATGGGGAGGGCTGGGAGCGACTAGTCAGGGGGAGGGATGGGAGTACCGGCTGCATTCTTCTTTCTAGGCCCACGAATTCTGCATCCAAGTTCAATGATCAGGCTCCCTCCGCTGCCAGCAGAAGCAGGCAAACTGCTGGTATGGGCAGTTCAGAGCATCCTGCCTGGTTTCTGCTCTCGATCACACTGTGGGCTGCAGAGGCTTGGGCAACCAAACGTACGTGTCAGACACAAAGGGGGTGAATAAACCCCACAGTTAACAGGTGTCTTCTTGGGCTGTATGCATCACAGTTTGGGAAAAAGCTGCTCTGGTTGTTCTTGCCTTCCCTCATCCTCCTTGACTCAGAGCTCCTAACTAGATCAGTGCGAGGAAGTTAAGCAGTCCCCAGAGCTGGCCAGGTTTTCCTACCCACCCCAAACCTCTCTGGCAGGCAACTGTAGCCCTGCTAGCAACAGAAGCAGCTAGCTAGAGTTAGTGTGCCAGACCAGTGCCTTCTGTCACACACAGCTCCTGACAAACACAAAAGGTATTTTCCATCTAGGCTGACTTTACTCAGGAGTGCTGCTTGCTGTGAAGCTGCTTGGCTCCTTTTAAAAATGTGGAGCAAACCCCACGATCTCTGAGTGTCGCCAAGTGCTACAGCACCCACCAGCAGTGTCCCGACTCCCAGCCTCGCCTGCGGTGCTGCCCTGGTTCAGGTGGTGGAGGTCTGCGTGTGGTGGTAACCACACCGAGCAGCAATGGGAATGTTGCTAAAGCACCACTGCAAAAGTATTCATTGTTTCAGAATTGTAAAATCTAGGAAAAAATCCAAGATCAAACAGAAAAACGCATTAGAAACATAATTAAACATTATCTCTTGCAAAGCACTCAGAAGTTTTGATACACAGGAATAAAGGCTTCTTGTACAGCCTGGACTGTTACAGCAGCGCTTTCAGCTCCCTGTCAGTTATCTGCTCACATGCAGCTCTGTGTAGTTTTCCTTGTTTCCCCCCAAATTAGTGTGCCCAGGATGACAAACAGCTGGTAAGGACTAGGGCTTTGTAAGGAGGAGGCCTGAGTTGGTTTGCCAAGGAGGCGTCCTCTGGCCAAGGGGCTGCAGAAGGGTGGCAGCCAGGGGACCAGGGGGCCCTCCTTTCCTTACAGCACCCCTGTAACAACCACAGTTTTTTCATAGTGAAAGAGTACATGTTTGATAGCATGTTTGCACAGAGGATGCAAATAGAGGACCAAGTATGCTAGGATGAACACCTCGTGCCCGCTCTGACCTCCCTGTCTTCTCCCATGGCCCCAGCAGGGCTGAGCGATGCCCAGGGCCTTGGTGTGGCCGAAGGCTGCGGTGGGCTCAGCTGCGGGAGCTGGGGGTATCACCAGCCCCTCGCTGGCAGTGGCTGCAGCTAGCCCATGTTGCAGGGACGTGGTGAGTCGCTCATCGCAGCCTGTGGCAGCAGGGTGCCCTCAGGGACTGGCTGAATGAGGCTCAGCCCCCAGCGGGAGTCAAGAGCAGGAGACTCGTGCGATTATGTGCCAAAATGGATGTGGGCAAGATGCCTAGTGCGAGGTAGGGGGCTTGAGAAATTGCTTGAGATGTGCAGCCAGCCCTGGCATGTCTCTTAAATGAGAACCATCTTTTTTTGCTGGGTTAATCCATCATACTTGAAAAATTCCAAAAGGCTGTATCTTTCCCCCTAACTATCTTTATCATTTTAATTTAAAAGCTTTTTAAAATTATTACCCAAATAAATGATAAGTAGTAACAGGGTAAACTGCTCTGAGCTCTCCATTAGTGCAAACAATACAAAGCGACTGTGTTCTATTTACAGAAAATTAATGAACGTAAAAAAGATGAACTGCGTGTCATTCTGGTGATTGTAAGTTGTTTTTCATGCAATGAGGTTTGCAGTTTTATACATTAAATTCTGGGACAAAAGAAACATCTCTGCAATATTAATAGTTGTAATATATGATTGTATGTGAAAGGAATAGAAATAACATTTATTTTATTTAATGAAGACTAATGAAGTTGTTCTGATCTTTCCATTACAGTTTCCACAAATTTTTCTAATCAGGAAGATCCTACTTTCTGAGAGCTAATTTTTCATTTTAAGCATCTAAAATGCCAGCAGAATAGTGAAATGCAAAAACAGTATTATAGGACGCTAGAAATTTTCCAGTTCTAATGGGAAATTGATGCATTTCAGGGTTTTTGTTTTGGTTAAAAGAAAAAAGCTTAGGCTGCCTTAGAAAAGTTTGCCTTTCTATTGGTGCTTTATTGATTAGATAAACATGGCAGATACAGGCAGAGACTTTAGCTGGATGGAAAAACTGGTCTGTTTCCTGAATCTGGTCAGGGCAGGATACTGTGCAGTTTAAAAAAAAAGGGTGTTGAGGGATGTAGAGACTGAAAGAGGTAATCACTGCAGGTCCTCCTGAGGCACTGAGGTCAGCACCAATGTTCTTTGAAAAGTACCCTTGGCTCTTCAAGCCCAGGTTAAGTCTGCAAATATTGGAAAGCAATTAGGACCAAATCTGGGGAGGGTATTTATCTTTCAATTCGCAAAGCAGCATGGCTGAAGGGACCCAGATATTTTAGGGACGATGGGGAGGTCATGGACCTGGACAACCGTGTACATGGTGGTAATATGTAGAAAGGCATTGACAATCCCTTTGGTGTGGACATTTAAACAAGTTCACAGGCAGAAGAGGGTGCCTAAGGCAGCAGGGCTGGAGCTCCTTAAGTGGGGAAATAATTTAAATCTGGGCAAATGAGCCAGCAAAAGAAATGTGGAGGAAGGGAAAAAGGAGAGCTCTGCCCTTCTGTTGGTACCTGCAACTACGCTCCTGGAAACACTGTGGAAATGCCCAGAGAGTCCTTGCTTGCTATTGGGGCTCTTCTATGTGGACCTCTCCCATATTCATCCGTAAGCTGCTGTGTTTCAGATCGTGTGCAACAGCGTTGCTTTCAGAAGGAAAAAGAAAAAAAAAAAAAAAAAGTAGAACAGTTTCCCAGAATTGTGTTGTCTTAATTTCTGTCATATATATCTTATGCTGTGTTGGTGCTGCTACATAAATCTTCTGTCTAACACCTTCTCATACCATTATTGGGTTGTTGAGTCTTCAACATTTCTCACACCTGACAGTTTCTTAGAATGCATCAATTATTTTCCTACCTGTGTTCACGGTTTTGCTGTCATCTGGGAAAAAAAAAAAAAGGGGGGGGGGGAGGGAAGAAAAAGAAAGGATTGATTTTACTTTTGGTTTAAATTGAAGAGCTGGTCATTTATAGCCTTTATATAAGCACAAACATGATAACTACCAAAGACAATGGTGAAATCTGAACTGGGGAACTGCCACTTTCAGACTTGCAGGTGTGAAGCAGAAGCAGGACAACAAACTCACATTGAAAATAATAGGAAAATAACACTGCCTGTTATTGCCATTTCTAGCTACATTGATGCACTGAAGCACATACACCCATGGATACAGACAGAAAATGTTTCTGTCCTATAATATTTTATTGCTATACAGTGGGTAAAATTTCCAGGCATCAGTTATCAGAAACGACTGGCTTCTCCCATTTGCCCTTTTGTTCCGTAGCAATTTGATTTGATTTTATAGAATCTTTGCCATATGTCTTGTGTCTCAGCAGCTTTCCATTTGCCTGCTCTCAGCATTAGACACCATCTCTCTTCCAGCTTAACACTGGAATGAAATGCAGGAGGTGGCAGGTCAGCGAGACCTTCATGGCACCTCTTGATGTCCCTTGTTTTTCTGGAAGGGCACCATGTCATGTAATAATAGATAGGCTCTTGTCATGCTTACTCAGGAGTCCTGATGTCTCACCAGCCTTTAAAACGAACAAATAAACAAACAAACAAAAAAAAACACCAACACAACAAAAACTAAGGCTTCTTGTCCCCCTATTTACTTTGTGCTTTCCCTCAGCAGTGTTACCCACACATCTACTTGACTTCTTTCTTGCCCTTACACACATAAAATAGAAAGCTGGCAATTTTAATAAGTACAGACTTTGCTGCCTAATTGAGATTAACATAGACAAATTATTAGCACAGGAGCTGAACCTTGGTGGCTTTCAGGAATTGCTCATCTCTCTTTGCTGGGTCAGGTTTTGATTAGTTATTTTAACACTTCCATATTTGCAGTGCAACGTCATGGGACAAACCTACTTATGCTGTCCTGCCCTTCAAGGGAGCCTGAGAGAGAGAAAAAAGCATGCACACACTCTCCATCTGTCTCCCTCGGGTTTACATCCTTTGACAGACTCTGGTGTTAGCCAGAACTGCGGCCTTGTGCTGTCAGGAACCATTGTGACCCAGGCACTTCCTCGTGCCTGCTTGGGTGATGCTAGAGGCCTGCTGGCCTTGGTGCCCTCTGGCTAAAATGCTGCCATAAAATGACTCCAGAGGAGGTAGATAATACACTAATTTTGCAGTGGTTACCACCACCAGGAACCTATGGCAAGTCACCCTTGCCCCTGCCCTGGCCATCCCCAGAAACACAAGGGGGTTTCTAGAAGATCTGCCCCACCAACCATGAGTGGTGCATTATTATTTCTTTTCCACACTGAAGCTGTTCACAGGTGGTGAGGGGTGACCGTGCTCTCCCCCTTAAAGCTCCAGGTGCGGGGCCCCAGGCGGAGCAGCACTGTGACATCTAGGTCGCACCGTGCTCCCCACAGGCCTCGCGTGGCCTCGGCCTTGCTGCAGCCTCCAGCGACTGGAGGCCAGGGCCCTGGGGAGCAGGAAGGGCACCGGGAGAACTCCGGCCTGCACCGCTGCTCCCCAGGCTGCTGGGCCCAGGGCGGGAAGAAATGGGAGCCGGGGGAAACACGGGAATGATTTATGTGTCTTTGGTTTTTGCACAAATCTTGCCCTAAAAAGGGCACAGCTGTCACTCCATTTGGCAACAGCAAATAATTATGTAAAGGAAAACATCGCTGTACTTTTGACTTTATTGCTTGTCGTATCGGTTGGAGACCGATAGATGGACCACTTGGACTATGTGAGGTAGTCACAAGGGGGGTACTGCGCAAAGCTGGAAGGGCTCCTCTGGCTCCAGCGAAGCTTGTTATTTTTTCCCTGAATAATAGAGTGAGAATTGAGAAGGAGAGAGAAAATTAGCAGGAGAAAAAGCTGCTCCTCTTTGTTGAATAGACAGTTTAATTTATTCCTGAGCACAATGTACCTGAAGAATGATAAGAAACAACTTTGATATCATGTTAATAAATAAAAAAGAGGTTACATAACCTAATTTTCTCTGGGTCTTACAGCAGTTTCTATTTTATCAGCTTTCATTTAACCAGAGCAAAATTAATAAGATGGGAAAAGTAGGGCTACCTGGAATACTACAAGATTTCTTAAAAAGAAAGGAATGTGTCTTTAAGCTCATTATTTTGTGTGCAGGTTGCTGCCTGGCACCTCAGGAGGGCTCATCTACAGGAGAAGCTGGTGTTGGCCAAGTGACACCAGGGATGGTCCTGAGGTCCCATGGCGGAGCTGGCCCTCTGATCTGGGGGCTGGTGTGGGGGCTGCGGCTTGGACATGGGGACAACAGGGGAGGAAAAACGTCCCTGGCACCCCAGCCTTGCCACAGGGCACTCCATGCTCCCAAGCATTGCAACCTCCCCCAGCCCCGGTGAGCTCAAATCATGCCCTCAGCTCCCACCAATATGCTGGGTCTCCTTTCATTCCCGTGCTCCTACACTGCAGGTTTGGGCAGCTTCCCTGCCATTTTTGTCTCTTTGCAGATGCTGCAGGTGCAGCCCCCAGAACTGGTCCCTGCTGGCAGGTGGCTAGCAGTCCCTGGGCTGCAGGGACTGCACCTTCCCTGCAGCACATGGGCACACTGAGGAGCCTGGAAAAGTGACTGGGGAAATTTTTTTTTTCTTTGTGAAGCTTGCCAGAGCATGGTTGTGGTCATTCAGGTGAATAGAAGGACTACAGGCAACAGCGTTGAAGAAAGATGCTGTAATTGCTTGTTGTTCCTCCCATAGGAGACGTGATAAACCATGGTAAGAGTCCAAGATTTCAAAGGCAGCTGATTAAAATGGATTAAACTGATTTACTCTGTGTGAGAGCACAACAAGCCCTTTAGTTAGTAATTTCCTCTCATGCACCCTTCTGGTTACCCAGGAACAAACAGTAAGGAGAAAAGAAAGCAAAAGATTAAATAAGCAGGTTTTTTTTTGTTTGCTTGTTTGTTTTAATTTACAGATTTCTATTCTATTTCATTTAGAAATGGACCAATACTACAGCTGCAACTAGAGGAGATTATGACACCTACATGCCTCTCTTCTCTGAAGTGTCCGACCTTCACAAGCCAGAACACAAAGCCCAGCAGTCTGACACCAGCTGAAGGTGGCTTCAGGCATGGCTTCAGCATTTTGGCTCTGGATGTGTTTTAACATCAGTCTGGAAGGACCAGGGGATACAAGGGTTTAGATGTAAAATTCCCTATAAAAACCATTGGTAGATAATTGTTTTTTTTTTTGGTCTCTTGTCACACTGCAAATGGGGGTGTACATGTAGAAAAAAAACCACAAAACAACAACAACAACAACCACAAAAAAACCTGTAAGGAATCTTCATTTGCAGCAGTTTTACTTTTGATAAGTACAACTAACACTAACCCAACGAGGAAGGTGTCATTGCCTTCTGATTAAATGGAGGGTGAGGGCAAGGGGGAATTACATTAATGCAGAAGCAGCCTGCAAAGTTGCTGCGTGCTACAATAAAATCTTTTGCACTAGAATTTTCTGAGAGGCTTAAATTATCCAGTGAAAGGTGGAAGGTCCCACACACTTCAGCTTCTACTCATGCGTTGTGTCGTGCTTTTCTGCCCTTCTCCTTGGGCTGAGCTTAAAGGCTCCTGGTGACAAGAAGCCCTGATGTCATGAGTGCCTGGGAGCTGGCTCGGCTCCTCCAGATGCCAATGCCCGTCTGCCAGCCACTAGTCCCAGGGCTCATATAACTCTTGCAATCGTCTAACATGGAGCTAAGCCTCTTATTTTACATGTTGTAACCATGCAGCTGGAAGCAAACATATATGCAAATCGCACATCAATAAACAGTGACTAATGTGACCTGATTCCTTTGGCATTAGGCATTTATACTGGTATATTTTTGTGCTTTGCAAATACAAAACGGGAATGGGAAAATAAATTAGACAATATTTGGGGTTTTGTCACTACATATACTATTTTTTTTTAAAGGAAGAAATTCTTTGGTTGTGCAACATGTTGAGAGGTGCTAGCCTTAGAGAGGCAATGGGTGCTTATGACTTGCTTCCTGCAGCTTTTATTGCTGTCACACCACTCTAATAATGCAAAAATTCAAGTGTGTGTGGTTCAGCCAGTCGTTACGTAGGTCTCTCTTTGGACCTTTGTGTGCCAGTCTTAGTGTTTGTCCCAAAGCACCATGTGACACACAGACACGGGGTTACAGGCAGACCCTTGCTGGTGCACTCCTGCTGTCAGGCCAAGGGCACCTATGGCCTGAAATGTCTGAGACATTGACTGAGACATCGACTGAAACAGGCTGGGGGGCATTCCTCCTGTCAGAGCTACGCTGCAGCATAGCTGTTGTAACTGATTTGCCTTCATTTTGCCAATAAGCTTTCCACCTCAAATAAAATAATGCCATAGCATAGCAATCAGCAGATATGCTTTGCACTAGATTGTGGAATTGGAATATATTGCAGATGGTGTTTACTTAAAAGACAAGTAAATTTTTATTTCTGTCTCTGCTTGGAGTAGACCTAATTAAAAGCCAGGCAGAATGTTTTATTCTTCACTTGAAATATTACAATTAGTAGCAACATCTGTGTTGCACGATTTATTATTTGTGTGTGCAATGTTGTAAAATAGTTTCCCAACATTATAACCTGGTGTACAAAAAAAAAAAAAAGAAAAAAAAAAGAGCAACTAATTAAACAACATTAAAATGCTAATCTAATTTGGAGTAAAAGAACGCAATATCATTTCTTGTGTTTAAACTGTTTTTCTTAAGCCATTCCAGCACTCCATGGAAACTGTTCTGGGGTGAAGTGGGGGGGACTTTTCATCATGTATAATGGTCTGTTAAATACAGGCTGCAACTTCAGCTGAACTCAGTGTTGGGACATTGGAACTGGAGAAATGCCCCATGGACATTCTTGAATCAACAAGATTTGAGCCAAACAAGAATTCAGGGTATCATAGTCACTGCCCTGAGTCACACAGGGAACAAGGTCCATCTCTGTACCTTACACTATGTGGTGGGGATAGCAACTAAAGAAGTAATAACTCTTCTGGCATAACATAATAATTTATCACAGCTTTTCTTTCCCAGCAACTACCTAATGCAGAACACAGCGGGAGTCCTCTTTGCAAGGACAAAATAAAAAGACTGCTCACTGCCATGCAAGTGTCCAACTGTAGTCATCTTTCTTCTGCACTGGTGTTGCATTCAGCCTCTCTCTCCCTCTCCACTTATCTCCCACCTCAGCCAAATTATTAAGTATTGCCCTTCACTTCCATCTATCCATGTGTTAAATCCCAGGGGTGGTTACATCTTCCTGGGAGGCACAGTGCTTCCAGAAGACCCTTAGTCCTGTGCCTCAATGTACACGGCCAGGAAGGTAAAGAAACATGGGAGCTGGAGTAGCTGCTTATCCTGTAGTCTGCAGTATGAGCTCTACCTATCCACTGAGTGACTCTCACTGTTAGGAGACTAATTAAGAAGAGGAATACCTCTGTGTGTATTATAAATAGCCCAAAGGAGGACATAGCCTATTTCAGGACAAAGTCAAAGGAAGAGCTTGATCATTGTCATTGGCAGCTTAAATCAGCCGGTGTGACTTTGCCCAGGGAGGGATCAAAGAGGAGTGCAGGAATAGCTGCGAAGAGAAACTCCTTCTCCTGGGTGCTTTGCTAGTGGTTCTCCTTTGCCGCTGTCTTACCTGACTTCAGCTCCAGCCTGGCATCAATAACGCAATGTCAGCATGTTAGCAGACATGCTGTGAATAAGCTTGTGGCCAAGATATTTCAGATCATGTATGTTTAATCTTGGGGCGATGGATTTGGGTGGTGTACAAGGGAGTAGCCTTTTTTGCCACTGCAGCCAAGTTCATCAGGGGCTGTGAATTGCTCTGAGCCACTAGACGCCACAAGTATGGCCCTGCTGTTGGTGAACAGAAGTGGAGAAACATCAATAGCAGGTTTCTTTTGGAAAAAACCCTTAACACTACCCCCCCATTCCCCTTCCTCCCCCCACCCCGCTGTTAGCCTGGAGATAGTCAATGAGAATTTTTCTATTTTTGTGTGCTTTTAACCTTAGCTGTGAGCTGTTTCTTCAGCTTTGAGGGTTGATTGCCTTCCCAATTCGACTTAAGCTGGCAGAATATCTTTACACAGGCCATTACAACCACCAGTCATCTAAATTACATAATTTGCATTGATTTAATTAATACAAAGAGTTTTTATCCATTTGGAACAGATATTCTGTTGCTGTTGTGCACACACTTGGGGACAAAGTGATGTTAGGCTTTCTTCTGCCTTCCAGACATCTCTATCCCCACTGTGGGGCTCGCGTGTCAGTGCAGCACGTCAGATCACAGGAAGATACGTGACTATGCAATCACCTCAATACGATTCAGGGTGTTTCTGTGCATTTCCCACCCACAAGCAATCATTCTAATGATGTTATATTTTCTTAGCATGCTTGCTACTTTTCTCCTATCGATAAGCTGAAATATAAATACCTGTTGCTGTGACATAATCACAAGAGAAATATTAAACTGGAACTCATCATCTCATCAACCTATGGACTGTAAAGTAGTAATACAACAAATTGAAGTCTTTGCCTCCAGAGTGAAGCCTTTTGGCTCCTAAGTGGAACCCTCCCAGCTTTGCTTCAGCATCACTTTTCCACACATTTTATCCACAGTTAGTGGATAAAAAAGTAGGAAATTGTACTTGATTGTGTCAGTGAAAGAGGGTTGAAATAAGAAAGGGATTTTTTTTTAAATGATAGGGATATTTTCTATTACAGATGGAAGGTGGAACTGAAAACTCTGGAAAGCCAGATCAAATGACATACAGACAGATTCCCTCAGTGATTAATTAGTTTTTCAGGGAAAAAAAAATCAAATAAACTGTGTTTTTCACTGTTTCTTTTGCTAGATCCCATATTATGCTCTTGGCAATCCCAAGGGGAAGTCTCTGCTGCTGTCTGTCACAATCTACTTTGTTCTCTTGCCCTCTGTTCAGTCCCAGGCTGCTTCTGCCTAACAAGAGTGCAAGGAGATGATAACAAAAAAACTCACTGCCTATGGGGAACAGCTATCGTTATGGGACACGATCACTTTACCTTTTTTTACACTCTGTATTGAGGCGGCAAGACTATTGCTGTTCAGTTCTTTGCACTGCAATCTGCATTGCTCGGTGATGTTAGGACAAAATGAGTTACTCCTTCTCACTCATTAAAAATATCTTGTGTCTGGAAGGGAGCTAGGAAAAAAGGGGGAGAGCGAAAGCGCCATTATGAGCATGAATCGCCTCTCTGATCTGGCTTGGTTTCATCCTAGCCTGTGGAGTAGAAAATGTTCTGACTGGCTGCAGCAGAGCCAGAATTCAATAGCTTTTAATTACCATCAGTCATTATATATGTTTGTTATATAGCCAGCATAAGAAAAACTCAATAAAATTCTTGTTTCATGAAGCTATGAGAGCTCTGGAATATAAATAAATGGTGTCAGATCTCATGGCACATGACATATGTTCTTAAGGGGGAAACAATTCATATTTAACTACTGTAGCAGTAACAGTGCTTTTATTTTAGACACCCACTGCACACTGACACTACCCCACTGCACAGACCTGACATGCAGAGCTGGCACACACCTGTGTGCCATCAAACCTGCCGCTGTGCTGGACGTGGTGCCCCGACTCTGCTCATCACTTGGTTGCAATGAGAAAGAGTGACCAGGACAGAAATGCAAATGATATAACACTCAGACAATAAACAATGTCTTCAATTATGTTTTTATGAATGAATTTGGGAGTAAAATCTGCAAGGAGTGTGGTGCTGCTGGCCCTCCTGTGGAAGAAGGAATGGTGAGGTAGCCTGCTGGGTTTATGAAGGTTGCACAAAGCCCTGTTTCCCCCCACACAGCAGGCTCAGGTGTGAAGCGTCACTGGCTTTTTTATGGCTCCACAGGCTGCTGTCAGGGGCAGCTTGCTCTGAGAAAGTCCTGCCGTGAGCTTGGGCTTGTGCTCCTGGCTGCATTCATGCTGCAGCTTTGCAGCGCAGCGTGCAACCAAGACATGGCATGTAAGTCTCTCACAGGAATCAGCTCCTCGGTCTGTCCTTTCTTTTTTCTGCCCTTCTTCCTGGTCCCGTCAGACGTGCTTACCCCTGTGGGAGCAGGAGGAGCCCAGCACAATGAGTGCCTGAATGCTACAGCAGAAACCATGAAATCTGACATTTATTTCACGCTGCTGAGAGAGGGCTAGTTGTGCTGCCTGTTGTGATGTTTAACAAAATGTCCGTCTGTCCTGTGTCAGCAAACACCAAAGGTAACTGCCTGCTCCTGCCCATCCGTCCTGGCTGAGCAGCCCAAGCCAGATGTCCAGCCAGGTCTTAGGTCACCTAGCACCTCTGTTTTTCTTGGAGGCTGAAGAAACCACAGCCCTCCCAGAAGCAGAAGAAAGTCTCACTGCCTGACCTACATCATGGTCAGGCTTTCTGGCTGTTCCTGCTGGAAGCTTTTTCCTCTTGCACTCAAACAGGAAGGGAAAAAACTGTGACTGGGACCTGTGCTTTATCAACATATAGAAAAGAAGTTGATTGGTGCCAGACTAGCCAGCAGACACCCATCCTGCCTCATAGATATACAAGTGAAGTATCCATGAAGATCAAGAAACAAAATTTAAGAAAAAGTTAAGTTCTGCACTTGCCTGGTTTGTGACCCGTACATATATACCAAGCTGCCTGCCCTTTCCCTCTCTCCATGGCATCACCACCACGCTGGGAAGGGAGCAGGGGGGAGTTGTTTGCCCCTGTATCAACCAGAGATATGCCTCTGAAAAATGAGGCAGCAAGGACATCACCTGCGTCTCCACTGGGTGCAAACAAGGGGCGCTGCTGGCCCCAGGGGGGCTGTGCTGTTCTCCAGCAGCAAAGCATCCAGCCTGCTGAAGCTCAGTTTTAAAGCAGGTTAAGCCTAAGGATCACAGGAGATGAGGAAAAGAGAAATGAAAGGTTTAGGGGGTAGAACCATTACCAAATTTCTGTAAAATATTTTTTTTCCACTCTCACTGCTATTAAAGTCATTTTTTTTCTTTAACACTCAAAGCAATGCCTCTTTTCCAGGCTTAGATTTGATTTAAAGTGCTGTTAGCTCAGTTTTGGATTAGCTGGTTCAGACAAGCCTGCAGGCAGATCCCATTAGCACCCACTCTTCCCCCACCTTGTGAAGCCTTCGTGTGACCTGCAGGGCTGGAGCTGAGACAGGCAGAGCCTGCAGCTGCAAGCACCCACGCAGGGCCCAACGGGCTCACCCACAGAGGCCACGTAGGTAAAGACAAAATACAAATGGCTAGGCAGTGCACTGCATATGTGCCCCCTCGTCTCTTTTTCTAGGATGTTTATAACATCTATTTCCCTTACTTTTAGCAAATGTGACGATACATTACATGTCTGATAATTCTTTGGAAAGTTCCTCATCTAGTTACTAACATTTTTGTTTCTTTGAAAGCTTGTAATGAGGCCAGCTGTGTCCTGGGGTGCATCAAGAGTGGCATCGCTAGCCTGTTGAGGGAAGGGATTGTCCCACACTGGTGCAGCCTCACCTCGAGTACTGTGTGCAGTTTTGGGCACCACAACATAAGAAGGACATACAGCTATTAGAGAGCATTCAATGATGGTGAAGGGTCTGGAGGGAAAAGCATATGAGGAGCGGCTGAGATCCCTTGGTTTGTTTGGCCCAGAGCAGAGGAAGCTGAGGGGAGGCCTCATGGCGGCCTGCAGCTCCCTCATGAGGGGAGCTGAGGGGCAGGCGCTGAGCTCTGCTCTCTGGGGACAGCGACACGACCCGAGGGAACGGCATGGAGCTGGGACAGGGGAGGGTCAGGCTGGGTGTGAGGGAAAGGTTCTGCATGAAGAGGGTTGTCAGGCACTGGAACAGACTCCCCATGGCAGGCACCAAGCCTGCTGGAGTTCAAGAACTGTTTGGACAGTGCTATCAGAAGAACGGTTGATTTTTAGGTAGTGCTCTGTGGAGCCAAAAGTAGGACTCCATGATCCTCGTGGGTCCCTTCCAGCTTGGGCTATTCTATTCTATGAAGTCAAATACAACCTACAAAACCACTGCAAGGGACACTTTCTATTTTCAGCTGTGCCATGGGGGGCCTAGGCCTCCTTCTGTGAGGCTGGACTGCTCAAGACTCTCCCTTATAAATTATTAGGTCTAATTTAGCTTTTATTAATTTTGCTTTTTCCTAATTTTAATGTATACACCAAAGACACTGGCTGATTGACATGATGCTGCCCACAGCCAATCTATTAGCTGAAATCAGACTAAGTTTTGCTGGCCATCCTTCCTATTAATTCTGGTTAAGCTCTTCCATGTACAGAGAAAGCTAGGCTCCATCCAGGCAGCTCTGGCAGCAGTATTTCAATACGAAGTTACTGCATTTCAACACTAGAGAAACAGAGCCGTTTGTAGGAAGATGCATACTGCTGCTTGTGGCTACAGCTGGAATTAGGGACTGTGGTCAGCATTCGCAGAAGTATAATGGAGTTTTGGTGTAGAACAATGGCAGAAAAAGAATGAAAGAGAAGTAGAATCCAGCTCCTCTAGCTGAATAGAGAGTTTATGGTAAAGCAGCTCAACTAGAAGGATATATTTTAATGGTTTTGTGACTGTATTAACTCACAATACATCACACAGCTCTTGGGCGCAGGCAGTAGAGTCAGAAGGCAGGCAGGCTATGGTGCACCATGCGGTTCCATGCCTCAGCCTACAGGTGGGCTGACAGAGCAGGGCAGGTGAATTTACTGAAGAATAAGGAGTTGTACATACTAAGAAACATTAAATAGTGTGGGTGAAACATAACATAGGAATCTTTCCTCTCTGTTAATGTAAAAAACTAGAAAAACATGGAACTTACCAAAAAGTATAATAATAATATAATAGTATAAAAGTATAATAATATACATAGATACATACATATGTATATGTATATTAATCTTACATGTATGTATTTATATATTCCAAAGCAAAGATAGTGGAAATGCACACCATTGCTTCCAAGGTTTACAGTATTTCACGATTACTCAGCTTAAATCCTCGCAACATATAACAGCCAGGATGAGAATTATTTTCCTCCTATACAGTGTTAATTTCTTAATGTCAAATGTGATGCTTTTGACACTTATAAAAAGTACTAATTTGTAAATTAATTTATTTATAGACTTCTCTATAGAGTTCAGCACCATCAAGTCTGAATGCCCTTGAAAAGTTGCTAGGTGACAGTGTCATACCTCAGTCTGATGAACAAATGAGAGCTTGTAATGTTAATGCAGTGACTTTAACCAAACATTCTGCTTTCATTTTGATAGGTTTTTTTTTTTTAATCTTTGTAGGTTTGTTGTGAACTGCAAACAAGCTCAAATTATCCTTTTCACCAGTTATGACTTAGTTCATAACTAAATGGGTTCATAAAGTCAATGAAAATCTTTCCATGTTGTTTTTATAGAAATCAGAGCAAAGTCAAATATTTGCATAAGCAACAATATTCATAGCCCATTCCAGAAAAAGCAAAGAAACAAACAAGAATCCCACCAAACAAACGAACAACAACAACCACAAAAAACATTTTCATAATACCTAACTTGAATTGCATTTATTGACAACATTGCTAATTCCTTGTTTTCCTGCCTGCACTGGAAAAGTGGTACAAATGACCTGAAGAACATATCGTCTTTGTAATGCTCCTTCATGTTACAGAATCACAGAATCACAGAATCATCTAGGTTGGAAGAGGCCCCCAAGATCACCTAGTCCAACCTCTGACCTAACACTGACAAGTCCTCCACTAAACCATATCACTAAGCTCTACATCTAAACGTCTTTTAAAGACCTCCAGGGATGGTGACTCAACCACTTCCCTGGGCAGCCCATTCCAATGCCTAACAACCCTTTCAGTAAAGAAGTTCTTCCTAATATGCAACCTAAACCTCCCCTGGCGCAACTTTAGCCCATTCCCCCTCGTCCTGTCACCAGGCACGTGGGAGAATAGACCAACCCCCACCTCGCTACAGCCTCCTTTAAGGTATCTGTAGAGTGCGATAAGGTCGCCCCTGAGCCTCCTCTTCTCCAGGCTGAACGACCCCAGCTCCCTCAGCCGCTCCTCGTAAGACTTGTTCTCCAGACCCCTCACCAGCTTCGTTGCCCTTCACTGGACTCGCTCCAGCACCTCGTTGTCCTTCTTGTAGCGAGGGGCCCAAAACTGAACACAGTACTCGAGGTGCAGCCTCACCAGAGCCAAGTATAGGGGGATAATCACTTCCCTAGCCCTGCTGGCCACAGTGTTTCTTATACAAGCCAGGATGCTGTTGGCCTTCTTGGCCACCTGAGCACACTGCTGGCTCATATTCAGCCAACTATCAACCAATACTCCCAGGTCCTTCTCTGCCAGGCAGCTTTCCAACCACTCATCTCCCAGCCTGTAGCGCTGCTTGGGGTTGTTACGCCCCAGATGCAGGACCCAGCACTTGGCCTTGTTGAACTTCATACAGTTGGCCTCAGCCCATCGGTCCAGCCTATCCAGATCCTCCTGCAGAGCCTTCCTTCCCTCGAGCAGATCGACACACACACCTAACTTGGTGTCGTCTGCAAACTTACTGAGGGTGCACTCGATCCCCTCATCCAGATCATCGATAAAGATATTAAAAAGAACTGGCCCCAGTACTGAGCCCTGGGGGACTCCACTAGTGACCGGCCTCCAACTGGATTTGGCTCCATTCACCACAACTCTCTGGGCCTGACTACCCAGCCGGTTTCTAACCAACGTAGCGTACGTCAGTCCAAGCCCCGAGCAGCCAGTTTCTTGAGGAGAATGCTGTGGGAAATGGTGTCAAAAGCCTTACTGAAGTCAAGGTAGATCACATCCACAGCCTTTCCCTCATCCACTAAGCGCACCACTTTGTCATAGAAGGAGATCAGGTTTGTCAAGCAGGACCTGCCTTTCATAAACCCATGCTGACTGGGCCTGATCGCCTGCTTGCCCTGCAAGTGCCGCTTGATGACACTCAAGATAATCTGCTCCATGAGCTTCCCTGGCACTGAGGTCAAACTAACAGGCCTATAGTTTCCGAGGTCTACCCTCCAACCCTTCTTGTAGATGGGCGTCACATTTGCTAGCCGCCCGTTGACTGGGACCTCCCCTGATAGCCAGGACTGCTGATAAATTATGGAAAGCGGCTTGGCCAGTTCTTCTGCCAGTTCTCTCAGCACCTTTGGGTGGATCCCATCCAGCCCCATTGACTTGCATACATCTAAGTGCTGTAGCAGATCACCAACCATTTCCTCATGGATTGTGAAGGCCACAATCTGTCCCCCATCCCCTTCCACCAGCTCAGGGTACTGGGTATCCAGAGAACAACTGATCTTGCTAAAGACTGAGGCAAAGAAGGCATTAAGCACCTCAGCCTTTTCCTCATCTCTTGTCACTAAGTTTCCCCTGCATCCAGTAAAGGATGGAGATTCTCCTTAGTCCTCCTTTTGGTGTTAATCTATTTATAAAAACATTTTTTGTTATCTTTAACAGCAGTAGCCAGATTGAGCTCCAGATGAGCTTTGGCCTTTCTAATTTTGTCCCTGCACATCCTTACAACATCCTTATAATCCTTCTGAGTGGCCTGCCCTCTTTTCCAAAGATCATAAACCCTCTTTTTTTTTTCCTAAGCTCTAGCCACAACTCTCTGTTCAGCCAGGCTGGTCTTCTTCCATGCCAGCTCGTCTTTGGGCACGTGAGAACAGACCGCTCCTGAGCCATTAAGATTTCCTTTTTGAGGAGTGCCCAGCCTTCCTGGACTCCTCTGCCCTTCAGAACTGCCTCCCAAGGGACTCTGCCAACCAGTGTCCTGGACAGCTCAAAGTCTGCCCTCAATGTTGAGGAAGGCTAGTTAAAACAAGTACAGTGGACCCAAGGTCCTGCACACAAAGCAGAGGCATATGTGTGCATGTATGTGCTTGTGAACACAGGACAGGGGAGCCAACTCTGCCATCATAGTTCCTTGATCAGACCAAGCATAATTGCTCCCAGCTCCTTGCCAGGAAGTACAAATAGTACAGCTTTATGGTAGGCAAGAGGATGAAAACAGCCAACACCCTCTTATTGTTTCATATAATTTTCCTTCTTTTCATTTTTTTTCCCCTAAAACAAGCAAGCAAGCAAACAAAAAAACAATTTCCAGTTTCTTTCCTCCCTGTTTTGAAATGATGCCACAGTGACTCGAAGTGTTCACAAGGTGTTTCCATTTACGTGGGATTGGTGAGAAATGTGTTTCTAACAATTTCCCTGCAGGTAGAAACCTACCGAGCTGGGAAATGTCTCTCAGTGGGGCTTGTCTGCAGTGAAATTGTGAGTTTGAAAAGGGACTGTTGATGGGCATTCAAGGTTTTGGCTTGGCTCTCTCTAGCAATATTTTTGTGATCCAAATTGGCATTGATTCGAGCTGTGTTCCTGTGCAGGGTAAACAATAGCTTAAAGCAGCTGCTAATTAGCTCAGCTCTGTTCTGTTCTTGCTTTTCATGTCTAGATACCTCCTTCAGAAATAAGGAGCAGAAGGAAAACATCCAAGCAGAACAATCAGAAAGCAAAGAAAAGGAAACGGATGGGGATTGCAACTGAAAAATTAATGAGAGACCTCATTTCACAAAGCTTATATAAAGTTGGACTGCATCTGTGTGAGGAACAGTGACCCAGAAAGAGAAATCTGTAAAAATTCAGGGCAAGGTGCAAAAGTTGGTACCCTCTTTCCCTCTGAGGCACACCTACATTCCATTCACACACAGGGATCCCTTGCTCACGGCCACTGCAAGCTCATCTGTGAAGGTCCTACCTCGTCTTCCCCTCCCCTCCACCAGGTCCTGGCTTAGGAAGCAGCAGAGCTTGCTCTCAGTGCTCACTGGGGTTGTTGCTGAGTCCAGACTGACTTTTCTGTGGGCTCAGAAGGGCTTGGCTCACATTTATTTGGGGATATTAACCCCCCATTATGTGGCTTTTTTTTTTTTTTTCTTCCCCATCCAAGCAGAATACATACATATTTCTCATTAGCTTCTGAACAAGATGAAACACTGCTTTTGCCTGGCTGGCTGCCCGACAAGAATTCCCTTTCTGGCTTTATTTATTTATTTATTTATTTATTTATTTTCTCCAAGCGAGCAGGTAAAAAAATCTCTGTTTGTGTGTGCTAAGAGCTGCAGAAGTCTGCAGAAAGTCACTTGCTCTGAAAAAAATAAAATCAAAAAATGGCACCTAGATAGAGCTAAAAAGAATGGGGAATAGCTCTCACTACTTTACAAATGAAACCCTCAGTTAATGAGCATCTCCTTTCATAGCCAAACCCGTCAGAAAACAACCTTTTCCACCTTGCATGCCACACCTGAGATTCTCACCCCAAACACTCGCTCCTTAATGTCTGAAAAATAGGACTCTTCAATGTTTCCCTGAAGGAGAGAGGGATGTCTCCAACTGTGCCAAATCAGCACGCTCATTTGAATTTCACCCATTGTTTGCTTGCCTATTGCCTTGAGTGGAAGCTCAGGAGAATTATTTAAAATGAAGACTGGTTTCTATATTAAAAACATCTCAGGTAATACCGAGTAGTTCACTCTCTGCTATTAATAGGTCTCCAGGTATTAACACAGCACTTCTCCCTCCTGCTAATTTCTCCTGTCAATCTTTGCCTTACAGTTCAAAAAAGGGATCAAGGCATCATCTGCTATCATATACCATAAACTTTTTCTCTGAGCAGCATCATCCCTTCGCAGCCAGTCTAATTTGATTGTTTCCAAACCAGAAAGGACAGCTGTCACCCGCCTCCCCAGAACGTACTCAAAGGCTATAATCAAGAAATCTTCTCCAAGAAGTTGTTCAATGCTATGCTTATCACTCTTCAAAAGACTGTTAAGACAATAAACTAGTCAATTTACTCTAATGGACAGGTGCAATCTGAGCATTTAGTGTCTCATTAATGTTGACTGGCAATACTTAAAAGAATCTGAATGTCACGGATGTCAGCTGCTAGACTGGCAGGACATGAAGCACTGATGATAAATATTTGTACTTCTACGGGAAGCTAATTCCAGTTTATTTTTTTGAGGTGTTAACTACTGAAATTGGTAATGTTTAAAACTTACAATTTGTGAATCTGTTCAGATTTCCCTTTCAAATGATCATTAGTTCTCACAAGGAGCCACCATACCATAGCAGGGATTTCTACTGAAAAAGCTCACCTGGGTCCTCCCTACATCTGGCACCAAAATGTCCTGCTCCCTCCTGACTCCCCCACTTTTGCCAGCATCAAAATGTAAAGAGTTCTTACTCTCATGTCACTTGTGTGAGGTAGGGCAAAGGATTATGACTTCCACTTACAGACTGGGCGTGCAGCCACAGAGGCTGCCCCACACATCTTCCAAGGTATTTGTCAGCATCCCCAGCAGCACCTGCAGCTGACAAACCCCAAAGCAACACATTTATTTTCTGGATTAAGAGCTTCCCAGGGGCAGAATCAGTTGGGGGGCAGCCTCACTCAGGCTGTTTATTTGTGTGTTTTGGTTTTGTTTAAGAATGCTGTTTCATACCGACAGCATGACAGGGTTATTTGGCCCCTCCTTGGGCAGTAAGAATAAGGAAGGCTTGGGTTGCGTGCTTGAAGCAGTCTCACAAGGCCAAGGAACAGGTTGTCTGTCACCTCTTAAAGCAGAGGGGAGGGGCTGTTATACCTTCTGTTTCACAGCTAGGTCTGGAAAAATATACATTACCCCACAGTCTATTTTCTTCCTGTTTTAGCAGTACATTATCCATTTTGCTGTTGGCTCCTGTATCATTCTGACCCAGGGAACTCTACTTTAAGGGAAGAGCATCCCTAGGGACTGGCTCAGGAAAGCCTGGGCAGCCAGAAAGTGCCTTCTTAACCTCAGGACAGTGATTAAAATCTGCCCTTGAGTCAGCTCCAAGTCAGGTAACAAAACAAAAGGCCTCAAAAGGTCTGCGGAGGGATGCTCAGTAAATAAGAAAACCTCTAATAAGACCTTACTGTTGGTGGCAGGCAGGCAGTTTCCATATATAAAACTTAAGTCTTATTGAAACTTATTTAAAACCACTTAAGTACAATTTCTTTTTTTCAGGAATACAGGGGAATTGTTCAGTTTCCTCTTCCCGAATATCTGATTATTTAGCAGAGTTGAACTATCACCAGCTTAACAAAGAACGAGTTGCAAGCTAATAACAGTATTTTTGTAATAAAATCTATGTTTTGCCTTTTGTGAGCTGAAAGAATCCTTTTGATGCTGACAGGCAATTGATTAGAGCTGGGTAAACACTATTAAGCAGACAAAATATTTCTTATATCTGAGCATTTAGGGGATTCTGAATAATTTCCTATCCCTTCTCAACCTTTAAAACAATTTTTATTATTCACTGAACAGCAGAGATGAAAAAAATAAGTTGCAAATCAGTGGTTTGCCAGTAAGCCTTTGACTATCTGCTTTTTATCAAACCCAACTAACCTGCACTTTTCCTGCTTTTCTTGGGTGACTATAGCTTTCCAGTATGAGAATAAAACATTATTATATGTAACAAGCAAAGCATATCTAAAGACATACTTTCAACAAAATAGATTTCAAACTTTTGATGTTTATGGTCATTATCATGAAGGTTAATGATGATAGGAATAATAGCAAGCAATAAGTACTGAAACTTCTACAATAAAAGAGCAGGAAAATTAATCTGAAGCTTTAGTGTATTAGTGTTTATGTGAATCTATTATCCTAGCTTTTGACTAACTGCAAATTCCTTTTTTTTTTTTTCATTTTTATACCAAAAGCTTTGTATGGAAAGCTGATGGTTTGAAAATGGACTGAGCTCCTGTTAACTCTGCATCATGATAAAAATTTTGTCATAAGTCACAATGTCTGCTATGAAGTACTTGTTTTCATTTCTGTTGATACAGAAAAAAATGATCAATTTCTTTACACTGGGATGATAGAGAGATCCAGAAAATGTCAATAGTAGTGAAAGTAATTAGAAAAATTGTGAAAAATCTCAGATGTTCCCATTTCTTAGTACACGTAAGACCTATCTCTTTGCCACTGAAGGCAGTAGGAGCTTTGCGATTGATCCCAGAGGAGCAAAGATCCCAGAGGAGTGCCAGCACAGCACTCACCTCTCTGTTGTCTCTTCCAACCTGCAGTGTGAGCCTAGTATGTGCTAATAATATTGCTCTAATAAATTAGTGATTACCAATCCAAATATAAAAACGTGACCCCCATCAGTAGAAACCAAAAATGAAGGGCCACATAAGGAAAAAATCCTGTATTTTCAGATGCTGTGGTTAAAGATCTCAGAAACACATAATAAATGTAAACCTCAGATGTCTCTTAAAGATGGCCTATAGCTGATTTCCCTGTATAGCTCGTCTTCTAGTTTCTTCTGTTGCTAAGATACTAGCAGCACTGCTTTTCACTACGTCTTTGGGATTTGAAGATTTACATTCCCTTACTGCCTGTAAAAGTCTCCTCCATGTACTGCACTCATACCTTTACCTGCACCTTTCCTTTCGAAAAGATCAGGTGGAGAGTGTAGGTGAGCTTCTCCACTGACAGAAAGCCACAGACACCTGGTTACTCCATTGGAGCGCTCCTACCTTACAACCACTTACAATCTGGCCTGGTGAATATAACAGCTTTATTTAGCACTTATGGCTTTGAGGTTGTGTCACACATAACATAAACTCTTCTGTAAATGCAAATAACTTCACCTAAAGATGACAGAATTATTTTGTCTGACAGTTCTGCTTTTCAAAGTTAGCTTTAAAATTCTATGCTCAAATACCTGGTGGCCTCAGTCAAAATAATTTTGATGTCTAAGTGGTTTTGTATTTTAGTGCACTGCCATCAGTCTTGAGCCACCATGAAACCTCCAGGCTGGGGAAGTTACCTTTAGCATTTTATAAATGATGATGTCCATTTCCAGGAGAACTGAAGATGGAGTGATTTGAAAGAAATTTGTTCTTTAAAGTTCATCTCTCTTACTAAGCATGATTAAACACTATATAATTTAACATTATTTGCTGATAGAAAATCAAAGCATTTGCCCCCAGCATGCTGACATTTACAGCAGTGGAGAACATTTGCACATTTTATGCTTATAATCACAGATGAGGTATGAAATGGATTGTGATAATGCTTTGAACACCATGGAAGTCTTGTCATTTATCGTAATGTGAGGTTGCTCTGGATCCCTATCATTAGTCTGTGATACATTTCTATACAGTAGAAATAAATAAAAGCTTTACTTTGATGACTGATGGTAGATGAACCTTCAAAAGTCCAGTGAGCAGGTTCTCTTCAAGGAAGCCCCATTGTAGTTTTAATCTCATTTCTTGCACTTTTTAAAAAATTATTATTATTTAAATGAAGGCTTGGGTAGTCAAATACCTGATGTAGATTGTCTACACCTCCTTAGTGCAAAGAGATCAGGTTCTCTCTCGAGGTGCTCTCCTGTCCAACATTTCTGTGAAACTGTGAAATATCACAACTAACCAGATATGTGGAGTAATCTCAAGAAGCTGCAAACCAGTCTGATTTAAAAGTCAAATGCTCGCCTGGTGCACAAGTTGCCTTCCAAATCAGTATTAGGATTCTAAACATTTATTTGGTGTGTGCTTTGAGCTGTACTTTTTTTTTTTTTTCTTATTTAATCTAAGAGGCAAGATCTGCAAGCACAGTTGTGGCTCTGAGATGTTTTTTGGGCTGCTTACTGTAAAACTGTAACAAATTCCCATAATATATATGTTCAAAATTTTTGAGAGGTCATATTTCAACCTTTACATTACCTCTTCTCAAAACAAGATTAAAAGCAGAAACATTTTAGCCTACTACAAATTTGGGGTCATTCTTAGTCCTCCACACATCCCAAACATACACAGATGCATACTTTACCCATTTTACTCATAAAATATGCTAGACAGACACTTCAAGACATGAGAAACCTCTGAAAAATGCCTAAAAGTAGTTTAAGGACTTGGGAAGTCTCCTGAAGGCCCTAGACATGTTCATGTTCCTCCTTTGTCATTAGGATGCGCTCCTAATTTGGTACTTAGGAGTCCGTCTCCTGCTCTGTCCCATGTACGCAATAGGAAAATGACGAATGTGCTCTCCTCTTCAGATGTTCATTTAGACCATGACATTGCTGGGCATAGGCTGCCTAAACATTGTGAAAGAGGAACCATTCAGATCAAGCACATATAGATGTTTATTTTTCTTGGTAAAAGTCTTCACAATTAAAGTATTAACAAAAAAAAGATGGGCTCTAATAAAACCGCAGTTGAATCCAGCTGATTTTAAGTGAGCTCTATTGACCTGTTTGCAGCCTGCTGATTTGCATTTGTGCTTTTTTGAATAAAACTAATAAATGTACAGGAGTTTCCAAGCTGGTCTGTTTGAGGTTAAACAGAATGATAATACAATATGGAGCAATACCAGCATAAAAAAGGAAGGCACCAGCTGTGTTTGTATTCACCTTCCAATGTATTGGCTACTATTTTATTTTATTTTATTTTATTTTATTTTATTTTATTTTATTTTATTTTATTTTATTTTATTTTATTTTATTTTATTTTATTTTATTTATTTCAGTGTTCTGGAATAACAACTTGTTTCCATTTGAGTTTCTGTGGATGTTGACAGGTGCTGCATAGGCAAGGGTAGAACTCAGGTAGGCATAGCCCATCAAGAAGGAGCTGCCTCTAGGGTGCTCTCAGAGGGCAGTATTCACGGCTACGTCATGACGAATTACTACACCATGTAGGTTGACACAAGTCCCACCATGACAGACTGTGGCCTAGTGGTTTCACCCTTCCCCCAGTAAATTTTTTTGAAATATGAATGACAATACAGACTCAGCACATAGAGATAAAGGGAGTGGATGAATGCAAGTGTTGTACAAACTCAAGGATGGTGATATACACTAGCAACTAATGGGAACGTGAGCTGAGCATGAGCTCATCACGAGCACCAAAGCTATGTTTAATTTGTTTGACAGGACTCACAACAGGGCATAAGGAAAGGCACAAAAGAAGCAGCCATGTATTCTTGGTGTGGACTCGGACTCACCATCAGCTGGCCAGCGGACCAACAACCCAGCCATCAGCAGGGATGCCCCTGGTACTAACTGCCAGGAAGATTAGATTCAGCTTGAGCGTGTTGAAAACATTCTGGGGAAAACTCTTACCAGAGGGCTGGCTGGCTGGCTCACAGGAAATAGGAGTGAGTGATAATCCATGCACCCGAGTTATTAAGGTCTTAGACTCATTGAGGCCTTTAAGAATCAATTGTAAGGTCTTAAAGAGTTAATAGATTGCATCTACTGATCCAACTGCAGTAGAGAAGAATAGAACAATCCTTTTATCTTTGCTTTCCAACTATACATTTTTTCTTTTTTCTTCCCTGTTTTTACTTAATTTACGTTTAAGAGTGATTACTTAATTAGTTCTGGAATCTAAAAGAAATCTCGGATGCCCCCCCCCCACACCACTGGTGTGTCACAGATGTCCACCATCACGTGCAAAGAATGATGCCCTTGAAGACTAAAGTATCTGGTACAGCCCATATGTATAGCAGCTATTAAACCAATGCATTCAACTTCAGAGTCCAGCTTTGCTTTCCTGTTAGCTTCAAACTCTTGTAACTCCCCTGTAGGGACTGCATGCAAAGAGAACAAGATCTGAACAGCTGAAAGCATAACTGAGGTCTCTGATTCAAGTTTCTTGTCAGGGTTATCTGAAGCAGTTGAAGAGATTGTTTGTGTTTGCTGTGCTGCCCTCATGATGAAAGCAATAAACTGCAGCAGTGAAATAGCACCCAGGGTTGGCAGCAATGGGGTGTTAAATTGCTGCTCCCAAATCCCGTGGAGATCTCAGACTTAGCTTTGTGGAGTTGAACCGATGGCAACAACAAAAAAGCAGCAAATAACTTGGTTTCTGTGAAGTCAACTGCAAAACTCAGCTTCAGTGGAGCCAAAACTTGATCTTTTAGTTACAGTGATGACCATTTACAGAGCTCTGCTCACCTGTTTAAGTACAGAATAACCACACAAGTTCTTTGGGCACTAATGTGGAAAGAAACCTACAAAGTATGCCTGCAGGTGGGAGTTTATTTCAGTAGCTGCACTGGGGAAGGTGGATAACCATCATCTTCAATGCCTTCAGACAGCAGACAGCTGCCCCTCTGGTGTTTTTTGGAAAAATAACTATTCAGACTTCGTATTCAGTCTCAGTCTTGTTTATGTAGCTGAGAATTATCAGGTGTTACATTATAGGAACCAGGCAGCAAGCTCTGTTCACAGTTGTCTCATGTCCTGATAATTGCAGCAAGTTCCAATCACTGGCAATGTCAAAAGTACTTTACAGATCTTCAGTGTTATTTGGTCAGCTCTCTAAATCCCACCCTCTGCGATCATTATCTTCAAGCATCTCTTGTTTCTGCACTTATGTTTTTATTCATCAGTGCTACTCACAAGTACCTAATCATGCCATGTCCTGCCTGCAGTCACCTTATGCCTAAAGCGAATAGCTCAGTACTTGCACGCCACCTCAAACTGCAATCAAATGAATTTAAACAGTGTAGCATCAGCCAACAAAGTGGCAAAATATACATAATTCATCCTTGGGAAAAGCGGTATGTGTTTTTCTTTTCTTTTCTTTTTTTTTTTTTTTGTACTGCAGCATTGTGCACATCTATCTCTACAGAGTGTTAAAGGCTTTTTTTTTTTTTGAGATATATAAGAGAACAAAATGGATCCATCCCTCTACTTCACCTGATTAATTCTGGATTTTAGACTGAAGTTATTGCTGATATCAAATGGATATCGGTTGTAACTGTCAAGGACCACATATCCACCTTGCTACGCTAAAACAGACATGAAAAAAGTGTAGAGATAGGTGTGCATTTCTTAGTCCTTGTATTAAAACAAACAGCTCACCTCTGTTGAGAACATGATGGATGACTCTACATTGACCATTGCAAGCAGCCTGGGATTGCATGTTACTCCACCTCTATAAGAGATGTCACTTTCACCTTCAGTTTGTCACATAGGTATAGCTCTGTATAGCTCAAAGCACTGTTGCTTATTCAGCATCGTTATTACAATGTGATAGACCAAAATAAAAAAGTATGCACTGATTTCACAAAATACATCGATTTTAGTATTTTACAGTCCAAGCATATGAAACATTGAATATCACCAGAACATGTATTAAAATGCGAGACACTTGTTCTATTGTGAAGCATTCACCTTAAAACTAATGAAACATATCTTGACAGTAATACTAAATGCATCTGAAACAAAAAGCTATCTTGAAATAGATATTTAAACCAGTTAGGTCTAAATAACCCATTTAGTAAACACACTTCCTCTCTTGCAAACATACATTGGAGGGCTTGTTTTCTCACTGTAGGCTTGCATTAATTGAAAAAAATATATAGTGTTTTATATCTAGATGCCACTCCCAAAAGGGATTGATAGTGTCAGCTAATTTATCTCATGATCAAAGGGATGTGCCTGTTCACTGTCTTCCTAACACGTGACAGTTCATGATCACTGCTTACCCAAAAGCACAGGAGAGATCACACTATTTAGCAGTGAATACAGGTCTTGAACTATGGCAGTACCTGCTTCAGAGGAGGACTGGTGGCATTGTCACCCAGCAGGAGATGTATTAGGCGAGAGCTTTACAAAGCTGCAGAACCAGATGGGTTGCAGAGGCCAGGTCTTCCCTGATGCTGCCTTTGCTTCTGGTTGTTTCAGCTTTCTCCCTCCTTGGGGATCAGGGATGTGTTTCCTCTATGTTGCAAACTCTGCAGGTGAATGAATCTATTGGACCATTTTGTTATCATCTACCACACAACAGAAGTAACAGGCTGTACATCCATCTGTAAAACTATTTGAGGCATCTATTCAAATTTTGCTCCTTTCCATCTTTTGCCTGAAGTAACTATTTTTGCTTATAGCCTAGAAGCTACTTAAAGATGGACTGTTTTCCACTTTGTTCATCACTTGAAGCAGCACAGACTCCATTGCTTAGGGCTTTCAGGGACTGTTTTGATGGAGATCATAAGCAACCCTTCCTTCCTTCCCCTTCTTTCTAAAGAGGAAACCCCCTCAATTATACACTATTTCTGAATGTAAGACCAGCTGTCTAGGCAAAATGCATGGTAGAATAATTTTGCAGAAGCAGTATTAAGAAAACATGAGATTAATTCTCAGCTTTGATTTCAGGAACCTCTACAGGTCTTCCAGATGTGATTAAACATAACTTGTCTGTCCATGGCCCCTTTCCATATATGCTCAGTCCTCTTGCTTTTTGATAAACACCCTTATAGCATGGCCTAGTAGATAGAGGAGTTGTCATTGAAACATTATCTTGCCACTCCTGGGTGACAAGAGGAAGACTACTCCTCTGCTTCTGTTTTAGTGTAAGTCTCACTCCCAACAACACACCAAGTCAGACCATGTTACATTTTATTATGATAAAAAACCTTCACATTTTGTAATAAAATATATAATAAGAAACAGGCATCTTCTTTAATTTCAGATGAAACGGACCATTTTATGTAAAAACATGGCTGCGAATCATAAAGACTTGATCTTAAGTCATGTCACCCAAGGTTCATTACCAGCTAGTGAGCAAACATTTGAGCAATCTCACACCCCATTAACAATAATCTCAGCTATGCCTAATTCCCTTCATTTGTACATCATGCAAAAATCTCTTTCTAAATTGCTTTACAGCTGACAATTAATACTTTATCAATTACAGTTCTATGTGTGCTCTTGCTCTGGCTACCAGAAATCCCAGTGGTGGATATGCTACTCAGTCTTGCCTGAGTTGCTTTAAAGTAACATCTTGAGGACTCTAGTTACGGTATTGAAGCATACAGAAGGTAAATTAGTATTTGCTAAATAGGATATTAAACAAACTTCACACATTGTGATAGGTGGCAAACAGCTAAAATAACATACATATAAAAAGCTAAACACATACTTAAATCAGAACCAGTGGTAGACTCACAAAAGTATAGATGGCTTGAGTTTAAAACATGGTTAAGATTTTACCCCACATTGTGAAGAAAAACTTGGGATATGATCCTAGTAGTCAACATTTCTATAAGAAATACTAAAGTCACCTTTAATAATTGCATTGCAATAGGTAGTGGTAAGGGTGACATTTTATGGTTTTGTTTTTTTTTCCTCCTTGCACCTTGTTGCCCTGAGATAATGAAAAGGATGAACATGTTATGCATATTTTGGTCATTCTACACCATGTACTTACTGCAATGTGATTAATGAACCTTCATTAACTGCTTGTTAAAATATCTGTCATTGGGATCTCCATCAACTACTGATTGTAACTCATTGTGGGGAAGAGCATATTTATACTTGATTGAATGCAGCAACACGTTCTAGATAATGTAGGGAATGAAATGAAGAAACTGATTTCCAGATGAAAAAGCAAGGAAAATTTTAGGATTCTGGAACATAAATACTCAAATCAGACTTGTTGTATCTGTCTGCTTTTGAAGTTGAATAATTAGACTCCACTTATCCTTAAGTTATCCTGTCAGTTCTTGTAGTTCTGTATTTGCATTCTATTTCATAAACTGCTTTCTCGTTTTCTTAAAAGTATCAGGTCAGAACACTGCCTTCATAAAAACACAGAGTTTAGTGTGCAGGGAAAGCAAACTATAGACATGATATTGTTTGATATTGTTATGTGAATAAAGTCTGCATATTAAAAAATGGAACATTCTGTAGTCTCTTTCAGGTGCTGTGATTCTGCAACTACCTGTAGCACCAGGAGACTTTTTTTTTTTTCTTGGCAAGACCATAATTTTTAAATTAGCAATATCATTTTAAGACTTTGATATTAAAAGTTAGAGTAGTATGTGTTGCTCTAAAACTTGGCTTAATGTTGAATGGATTCTCTTTCTATTACCTCAATAGCAGAACAACATTGAAACATCACTAGTGCAATTATTCACTATTACCGTGAAAGAAAAATACTCCTGGATGAAAGAAAGTAATCGTGGATCTCTCGGCAACTGTGTGAAGCTTCTGTATCTTTTCTCTAATGACACAAAACCAGAAAGATCAAAAAGTCATTGAATGACAAACCCCAACGATATATGCACTTAGGAGAAGCTGCATATTAGACATCCTATTGCACTACTCCAGCAGGTTTGTAAATCCACATGCCTCTCTCCTTTTGTAGTGAGCATCATGATTAAGTATAAGTGGATTTTTTGTTTTCCCTATGCTATCTTTCTCCACATGGGCTGCACAGCAGAGATACCATATCCAGAAAATGAATCCCATTTCTGAATGCTTTTTCAGAGTGTCACTGCACTCACAGAGCGTCGATGGCTTCCATGGTTAAATTTTTCACCTTTATATTTAGTTGGTTTGCCACTGTCCTGTCCAGGAGATGTTACCCTACTGGGTACTAGGGGGCAATGACCAGTGAAAGGTCCTGCTGAAGATTCTGTAGCAGTGTATTCTTCCTCTGCCCACCTATTAAAGAAATAGTAGCCTTCTTCAGGTGTCCATTTCTTGAGAGGATTCACTTCAGAGGTGGAAAGTCCCTGACTTTCCGTGTCCCTATGAGATACAGTTGCTGCTGCTGGATGTAAAAATGGTGACAAACATAAGTGGCTGATGTTTTGGTCGAGATCATCATTAGATGCTGGTGATGCTACAGGTGCATCAGAAGTTGTTTGTTTTCTTGACCTCAGTTTCTGGATTTCAAGATCCTGTTGCTCTTTAGAAAGCTTATCTAGCTGCTGAGCTTTCAGTATCAGAGATGTTCCAAAGGTTCCTCGCAGAGCGAAAATAAAGAACCTAATGAAAGAGGAAGAGAATGGATTGTCTTAGCAGTGAGTTTCTCCCGTAATCTGCATCATATGACACAAATCCTGTTGCTAATTTTCCAGTACTCTAAAGGCATCTGATAGACACCTTATGCCTTGTAGGTGAAAGCTGGCTCCTGGATGTTAATGCAACATGTAACAACGCACTTACCTTGACCTGTATTGAGTCAACTACAAGTAAATAAATGCAAAATGAATGTTAATAGAACCATTTGATTGCTGATCAGCACAGGAAAGATACATAGAAGCTCACTGAGAGGTTCTGTATTTGTGGAGATTGAGATTATACTGCTGGAACAGACTAAAGAAGGGACCTTAATTTGATAGAAAACACACACACACAAAAAAATTAAAAACATCATCTTTGCTCAGGAAGCATTAAAAAATATGTCCAACTTGCCAATGCAGGACAGAGAACTTATATAACTATATATAGTGTGCAGTGAGTGACTACAAACCTTTGCTCCATGTCATGTCCGTCTTATCTGAAAAGCAAAGCCTTTTTCAGGCACCATTTCTAATAGGGTTTGACCTTTACATACATGGCCTTTCTAAATACTTAAAACAAACATGAAATTTGTTTTAATTTCTCTCTGAAATTGCATTAATAAAGGTGTCATCTTCACTTCTTGCTGCTAAATATATGCATAAATAAGCACGACAACATTAAAAACACTAACAAGCTAGACTACACACAGAACGGGCTTTTAAAGGAATGGACTTCTCAGGTCTACCTGCGTAAACAGGAGTGGAAAAACATGTATTTACTGTGCCCATGCTCAGGCTGCTCGAACCCAGGACTGGGAGCTGTGCTGTTGCTAGTTACAGCTGGGCAGCAGAGCACAACTACTGAGAACCCAAGGCCATCCACAGAGAAAGGAAGGAGAACTTCCCATAAACTTCCATCTTCCATCTCATAAACTGCTCTTGCTTGCTCCCACCCTTCCCTCAGCCTTGCAATGGGAGACTCAGCAACCTGTTGGGACTCTGGGCATTCCTGGCAGACCACAGTCTGCTTCCACAGATGGAGAAATATATCTGGTTTGTACGCTGAAATCCTCCACGAGGCACAGTGCTTGCCAGTGAATGATGATGAATTTCATATCCCTCTGCATCTTCTCAGACTTAGGTATTTTAGTGCCTAATGCTGTGCAGTCTGTGTCCCACTACCTAGTTCAGTGGCAATGTTCAGATGCAGATGCACACTGCAAAATGCTGCCAGACAGTGCTTCAGGACAAGCATGCATGTAGGCAGGGTGCAGGCAAACCACATGGAGCACCTGCAGTATCTCAGAAATGTCAGCTAGTGCAGGAGGCAATCGTAAAAGGAAGAACTGAGGACAGCAAGGATTTTAACAAAACCTCTTAGAAAGAAACCAGAATCTCAAGGCTCCAACTGCTTTCTAAGGGAAATGAGGAACAGGGAGTGTGGTGAGATGAACTAGCTGAAACCCAATTTTAAGTGCAGGACTATATTTAACAAAGGGTGGTTTCACCATTGCTATCATACGTTGACACAGCCAGAAACTGTCAGCCAGACATAGTAGCAGAAACTGGAGGCTGGGTATTCTTTGAACTAAGGGCTCAGCAGAAAATAATCTGAGTTACCTACATGATGGAACAGCATTTCTCCAACTTTGAAGGTATCAAGATACAAATCTGTAAGCTCACTATCCTGCTGAGGCACCACCAATCTTCACCTTGCTGAATTCCCAAGATGGAATTATGAATTCTTAACCACATATTTGATGCAGCCCTGAGTAGAAAACTCAGGGTCAAAAACGACACTGTGAATGTGGGCTGAAAGGAAGAAAAAAATCACACGGGGAAAAAAAATATCTGGAAGAACAATGCTCTGCCTAGAAGACATGAGACCTCACTGAACCACGTGTTGTTTATCCTGACCTGAAGTTACATAATCTAACATGAAATCACAAAGAAATCTCAACTCAACTGGGGCAATAAAAATAATTTGAAGAGAAATATTAGTTGGTCTTGAAAAAATACTTTTTAGACAAAGCTAAGGCTCAAATTATAATACTTAAAAGCATTTACAAAATCAGATGATGAAAATATTTTCCTAATTCTTCCAATGTCAGCGTGCTGCACTACTTCATGACAATTAGGATGAGAATGAGACTAGCAAGTTAGTCAAACAGAATCATTTATTTAATTGTCTAAGCAGAAATAAAATTTTAAAATTTTAAATTAAGTTTTAAATTTAAATTTTAAAATTGGTGCAAGTCAGACAAAGCATACCTGCTTAAAAGAATGGATGAGGTATTAAGCACCGAAGTAGTAAGGCTACTACACACGTATATGCGAACAGGATCATGTTTTTCAAACCAAATTTTCTCAGGAAACTACCAGAACAATTCTCTCTCCCCCAAATATTATTTAGTCTCAATTAAAGTTATCATTAACATACCTGATTTGTCACAAAGAGTAAAACTAAGACTCTGGATGTAGAAAAGTATTTGATATAGAGGTGTTCTTAAAGTTGGCTTAATAATACACTATAATGTACTGAAGAAATGGAATATATTTTGTAACTTTTAAATCATACAGGCGTATTTCAAAGACTAGCTTTCTAGTTTTGATCTGCTCTACTACATTGTGTTTTTCATAGTGAACATTTACGTAAAGGATTTGCAGCAGTAAACTTTGAAACACCCGAGAAAGTTTTTTCTGACTGGAAAACAAAGGCAGTATATGTATAGAGACTTATCTAGGCTTATATGACCACATAAACTAATGATTCATGAACAGGAAAACTGAACCCAGGCTTCTGACTTCCAGCCTGATTTCTGCACAACATATGTGCCTGACAAATCTCACATCTAGATACATCATTATTGTTATTTCCCTCAAACACCTACAAATTCCCCAAACGAAAACTGAGGAAAACAGTGCTTTGCACAAACCTTGGCAAGAGTGCGATGACTGGGGTAATAAGACAGAGTAAGTAGAAGGTGGGTTCTGAAAGCTGTTTCTCCATGATCCAGTAGGGGCTGGTGGGAGGGTTGCAGACCACGCAGGCAGCATTGTAGATCAGAGAGAAGATGAAGTAAATCACCACACTCCCAATCATCGTGATCCAGTGGAACAGTGTCTGTAATCACCAAGAGTACAAAATGACCATAATGCATCTGAGGCCCTGACTCTGGGTGCAGGACAGAAGGACAGAAAGAATAACTAGAAAGGAGGCATCCAATGGATCCGTGTTACTGAAGAGGGCAGCTGGAGAAATACCTGGAAATTAACTTACAAACCAACAGTGCCAGTGAACACAGTTCTTGAAGTAATATGTTCTGCTCATATACTGAAGTATATAAAAGTTGTGTACTGTCCAGTCCAAAGGCACGGTAGAAGCAAATTTTGTTTCTGTGCTCACGAAGCTATTACCCTGAGGCTAATAATAAATTCTAACATATTGTGAAATCTCATTGTAATTAAGGTAAATGATTCTGAAAGAAAACTCTATGGCTATATGGTATGTTATGTGCAGAAAAAGAAAAAAGTTATGTGAATGGGACAGACAAAACTCATACCCATGTTTTCATTTCTAGAGCCTGGTGCAAGAGGATGGTCAGGAGGGAAATGGTATTGATGGGGTTTCCAAAGGAAAACACATCTATATCGGAGTCCTTGTACATCTAGAAAACAGGCAGATAGACTGTGATGAGCCTTGACTACTCGGAAGTGATTTTTTTTCTATTTTTTTTAAAGAGGATTGGAGAATGAGAATATGAATGACCCCGTACTTACCAAATAGGGGACAAAGAAGCAAATAAGACTCTGATAGAAGGCGTCCAACATTGTAATAATGAACGTTGACAGCTTGTATATCTGTAGGAGTTTACAGATAACAGTCATTATGATGGCACACACATCTCTGATCTGTCCTGCAGAGATATTTGCTGTTTGTTTTTCTTCTGCTCAGACTACTCATTATAGCTAACTAGCCTCTCTTCACGAACAAAAGCCCCTTGAACAGCTGATTTAGAACACTTATCCCAGAACAGGCATGTGTTAACTAAAGACAGTAAGATTTCTGGGAAGATTAGCCCACTAGCTAGGGATTGTAAAGCTCAATGTCACAAATGCCTCCGTCCATACCCGAAGGGCCTCATTCCTCAGATTCTTTTTCAAACACAGATCTTCCTGGGGCTAACAGGGTTGGGCAGAATTCCTTTCTTTTAAGGTTCTTTTTTTCAGTAAAAAAAACTTATCCAGAGACCTGTGATGCCACAGCTCTGGTGGAGGAGAAACATTACAGGAGTGACAGAAGGGTGGGCTCCTGTGGTTTCAATGCAGACATAATGCCAAAGCAGCAACAATGACTTCTTCAAAATGATAAAGAACATATATGTGAGGTTCAAGAGCTCCTCCTAAGAAAAGGGATGGGAAGTCCTTCAGAGAATCCTCAAATTTTGCACTCCTTTGACTAGATTTTTCAAAACGTGACTAAACATGATGTGAACAAAAACAATTAAACCTTCTTTTTGTGGACATCAGCAAACTAGAAACCGTAAATAGATCATTTGGTTTCAGGTGAGTCTGAAACTCTTCTCTTCCCTCCCTCCTCACAAACCCAAATACCGTGGGGTATTACCAAGCAGTTACTTCAGCAGTTAAGACATACCTCTGAATTTTGCCCATTCTTGTACAACTCAGGCAAACCCAGAAGTGTTTCTGCAGAAACATCTCTATCCAGGATTCCAAAGACCAGAGGTGGCATCGAGGTGAAGAAAAGATTGAAAAAAATCATCTGCCAATAATCTATCATTGTGTTGCCTGAGAACCCACAGAAGAACTGGTACCAGAAGAGCAGGTTGACGTAGCTCTGTGGGAGAAGCAAAAACAAACCCAATGTTGTGTTACAGGCTGAACTGTCGTTCCCCATATGTGCAAAAGCACATCCCTCATGCTGATGTGATCTCTCTTTGGGTTGTGCAGGCTGTGGAACCACACATTTCCTGTGGCTTCTCCTTTATGTCCTCTTCCCTCCTCCACCGCATCGTTCCCTATTATGAAAGCTGATGTGGACCCTTCAGTTTGCAATGCATAGATAGTTTGTGATTCCCATAGTTTCATCTAAGAAATTTCTGCAGTACATTGGTTATTGACACAGTTTCCCAAGAATTCATTATTTTGGTTAAAGGTACTTTCAGTAGACATCTCGACATGTTGTTCCATAAAGCAGTATATCTTAAGGGACGGCTTCACACTGATCCACTGTGATACAGCTGCATAAAAACTCTTAGGTTACTTTAAGAAAATATAACAGAATAAGTAAACAAATTGTTCACAGCTCTGAGCAGCAGATTTTAAAATCCTTTTACAGGTTTGCTGTCAGTGTGGAATCAAAGGCCTCCTGCTCCCTAATGGCACCAGGGAGATAATAGAACAGCAGCACCCCAGTCTGGAGAGCTATTTCATATTGCAAATAAATATTCTTTGAACTCTGAAAGGATGCCCAGTTAGTAAAAAGAAAAAGAAAAGTTTCAATTTCTATTACAAATGTTAACACAGATAAGACATAATCCTTATTCAAAATTATATAAAAATATAAAATACGGATACTTTGAATTCTAAGTAAATAGTCTTTCATGCTCTGAGTATATTTCATGTCAAATTGACTTGTTTGCACAGTCTTGCAGACACTACTGCTATCAGTTTTATCCACTTTACGTTATTCTTCAATGCATATGCTCATTTGCATATACATTACATTTTTAATAAAAATGCCAGATGTGACTGCATCATTGATTGCAAGTGGCTCCTATCAAATTAAATGCAAAAAAGCAGGTTTCACTGGCAACCAGTTCTTTGTGTGTTGTCGTCTTCTGTATTCTATCACTAATAATCTGATGCTTCTAATACAAATTTTATTTTGAGACTCATGGGTATTATTAACAAAGTTTCTTGAACAACCATATAAAAAGTTACTAAACCTTCAGTCCCTTTTCCCTCCAGGATAATGTTATTTCAAAAGATGTTTAGATCCCATATTTTCCTCAATGCTTTATACAGTGCATTACTAAGAAGGAGGTAGCAAACTTGCAAAGTGCAGAAGCAGGAATTGCAGTTTCTTAAAAAAGTAAGAGAGCATAGGAAACAAAACTCAGAAAAAAAACCTGTCCTGTATTTAGCTCTTAGTAGGATGTAAGCTTCCATAATTTTAATCATCTTACCACATTTTTGTAGAAAAAGTATATCACCATCTTTGCCAGGCGAGTGTAACACCAATGTCCATGGACGAGAAGTAGTTTTTTGAGATGCTTAAATCGGGATACTGCAAAGTCACTAGCCATCACAGCCTTCAGTAAAAAGAACAGAAGTTACTTTACAATTTCTTTTTCCCCACTTTGTATGACGGAATTTGAACATGGACATTGAAACAATTTTCTACTATTGCATATTGTAGGGAAAAAAAAAAGAAGCTTTCTACAGTGGACAGACATCTTTTTCCATACTTATGAGAAAACACTAATTTGTCCACGCATGCTAATTGTTGGGTCAAACACTCCTTTTTGGCTGGTCCCCTAATTATGGGGATAATATTCTTTTCTCTGCATATTCTTTTATGACAGTAATGATGCCAACCTGCTTCTTTAAGGTGACACTCAGGCTATACAGCTGCTATGAAACTTATTAAGCAGCAAGAAATCATGTGACAAAAGAGGAGTGGAAGTAAACTGAAATGATACCTGCATGCCTTCTTGGCCAGATATTCCAATCCCAACATCAGCTGCTTGAATCATACTTACATCATTTGCACCATCACCTAGAAATGGGAAGACAGAAATGAACAATAAAGACCCAAGAAAGGGTGTTTAACATGCCTATACTAGAACTAAAAAAAAAATAATAAAAAAATATGCAGCTGTGCTGTTAAGCATGGGCTATTCTGCTGTACCATGCACCTCAGTTAGTGTAACTGATAGTCAGCATTGAGCAACCATGACCTCTAGGCTCTGATCTTGGTTGGAACATCCTCCTTCTCAGAAGACCTGGATCCACCACTAAGCCTGGCATTGGGATCAGCTGGCTGGTGGCATGGACACCCCGACACCATCCACATCTGCACTATTTTGTACATTTCTGCTCGGTCAACTTCATATGCTCAACAGCATGCTTTGCAGAATCCTACTTCACTGAACTCTCCAAATTATATGATAAATTTTACTGCAATTGACAATGTAGCAAGCCAATTTTAGGAGTTATTTTGCTCCTTTCAACTTTTAGCAACATGTTGAATAAATAACAAAATTTCTATGGAAAGAACCATCATGGTTGCCTGCAACATGGAGATTGTGAATTAGGTTAACTGGTAAAGCAAAAGAAATGAAGCAGAAGGCTGTGAGTTTATGTTTTCAACTCTAAGGCAAAGCGAGAAATTTAATACATCAGACTCTTCCTTTTCTGATATGCCTTGTTTGGTCCACATAGACGTATTTTTTAGTTTTAAATAACAAAAATCAATTCTGCAAGGATTTTACTGGGATCGCTTAACAACAGTGAGCTGGAAACTCAAAGCATTTCACATTATTTCGAGGTAAAAAGCAAAGGAGCTGGTGCTTAATGCTACTCTGGGGATAACTCTGGTTCCACCACTTGGGAAAATCTGACAGGAAAAGGGCTTTATGAAAGCACAGAACAGTAACTACTATCGACTGCTTTCCTTCCCTAAGTGAGGGGATTCCAGAGGGAACACGTACGTGTGTTTGTACTTGTGTGCTTGAAAGGGACTACTGGGAGATACTGAATGTGGAGCGTCTTTATCTTATTTAAATGGGGGGCAGACTTGCTCACTGAAAGCTGAAGGAGGACTTTCATATGGCTGTTGGTTAGGAAAGACTATTCAATGCTAGTTTTTCACTGTATGTATCTAAGAGGAGGTGTAATAAATAGCTCATACAATGTATATATTCCGTACATTTTTAAAACTCACATTGAAAGAGCCTACTGCCTATTTCTCCTGTAAAATTCAAAAGAGAGGTACCTATCGACAGGGTCATCACTTTTAGCTGCCTCCGAACGAGCTTGACCACCATGCTCTTCTGGAGGGGGGTGGAACGGCAGCACAGCACCGAGCGGCAGTGCCTCGTCAGCTCCAGGAACTTCTCCTCCAGGCCCCCCTGGAAGATGACGCTCAGCGTTCTGCCATCAATCACCAGTCCAAACTCAGGACTGGGCACCTCAGAGGCTGATAAAGATGCTGGGATAAAGTCAAAAAATTTCCTCCGTGGTTTTTCAACCTCGTAATTCTTTCTCACTTCTTCCAAGGTTAAATTCAAGAGTGATTCACAAGTTTCCTGTGAGAAAACATAAGTGGTTCTAGAAATAGTTATCTCCATCTCCCTTTACAGCACAGCACCTTACAAAGTGTATGTTTGTATAATCATGCCAGTGGGTTGAAGCCTATCAGATGAACATTGGGGAAAACTGACTGAGAAAGACACTAATTCGTCAGACTGGAGATTATTTCAATGACGACATCAAATCCTTCAGTGAAAACAACACACATTTTATCAGTTAGTTAACTGCAATAAGAAATTATTTCAAAGAAAAAAAAAGCCTCGCTTCAGGAGGATATACTTGTATTTGCAGTGCTGAGAGTTCAGAAGGAAAAAAAAAAACAACAAACTTTTTTGCTAAAGGACATTTTAAAAACTACCTATGATGTGAATGATGTGAGATATTCCAGCCTTTGCTTCCCTTGGAAATAAATTATGGTAGAGAAACAAGAGGTTCAGATTTCCAGAATTACTCAGTGACTTTGACAGTTTGGCCTTTTCTAGGTCATAAATCAGGTGCGTGTCACGGGGACACAACTAAAGCTTCATATTGCCCATCTCAGTGCTTCAAACACACGCTAAACCTTTCCTCATTAGCAAATTTGCCTCATTTTGGATGAAAGTCACCTTAGTATCACACAGAGATTTAAGAGGGGCACTTTTACCTCTCCCATACAGATCTCCTAAATTGGCACACCACTATCAAACAAAACCCAGAATGATCTAAAAGTTATTTTGCTGCCTGTTTGTACTAAAAGTCCTCTTTCTGTAGCATGGCACTGAATACCTGAGGAGCTAATCACTCCTTTTTCTACCTTTTCTGTCAGCCTTATTGAGTGATGATTCAGTTCTGAAATGTTATTTTCACATTATGTTGCATAAGGTACATGTGTAGGATGTTTGCAAGATTTAAATTACACTTCAGTGGGAGGTTCTGGAATCAAACGTACCTCTGACACCTAATAGAAAGCTGCATCAAGCCTGCACACTGAAAACCTCCAAAAAATATTGAAGCAGCAACATCTTTCTGTGAACAAAACAAAAATTGTATTGGAAATTCCAGGCTTGCATTTTTAAATGAATCCCTCCAAACTACCTACTTGTGTTGCCTCTTTCTGGAAGGTACGTAATTTCCAGCATTTCAATAAGCTGCTGGGCTCAGGGGTGGAAAGAGAGTCCTTTCCCACTGAAGCCAGCCACCATAGTTCCCTAACTGCTGTCCTTACAATTGTTTCCTCCTGGTTTTGAGCTTCACCTATTCCTCAGCACTGGAAGAGGTTGGGTAAAAATATTGGGGATGGAAGAAAAGATTGGGATTTCTTAATACGGTGCTGAAAATTGAATTGGACAGCAAAATAAAAAACAGGCAAAGACACTAAAATATTTCAATGACTTGAATTAAGAACTGTTCCATGCTCAGTACGTGGCCATGAGTGAAGATGAACATCTGACAGAAAGCAAACTTAACCATAGGTGCAAAGAAACATTGTGGTATTTCCCACCTGGATTCACTTCATTAGCTATTACCCTTTATTAACCCTCTGTCAAAGGCTTTATCTTTTGATGGATATTTAGTTTAAGGGTTAACTTTGTCAAAATTAATGGGCTTTTGTGAAAGGAGAAACCCTTTGTATTATTTGTTTTCCTTCACTGCAGCCACTTGGGGACTCTTCACAACCAGTGTCCTTGGCTTCACTTTGAAAGGGAGGGAGCTAAACGGCATTGAAATATAAAGCTAATGCCCACCAAATGACATACATTCACACAAGCACCTATATGCACGCTGTGTGCGCCTGAGTCCAGACTGACGGCCACATAGGGTGCTGTAGGTGAGCACATCTGCCTGTGTTTCCTGGAGTCTAGGTGGTTCTGCCTGTAGCATCTCTTCTCTGACAGGAACCATCTTCTAATTTCCATCCTAAATATATTCATTCTGCCTCCCGTTAAAGCAGATATGCGTATCGAATGAAATTACACATCGAAGCAAGGAATGTATTCTGTGCTGAATTCCATATCATCTTTGCATGTTTCCCTATTTCCGTGACACTAAGAGAGAGACATTTGCATAGCATATTATTCCTGTTTGGAGAACTACTAGCTGCAGACAAAAGAAGCTAGAAAGTAGGCCATCTGACTACTCTATACCACTGCCTATCAAAAGAAAAACAGTCAGTATTTTAACATTACTTAATTAATCCTCACAACAGTTTTACAGAGAAAGACAAGCTTGTAATGGGGATAAAAATGGAGGCAACTGAGACAAGTGACTTGCCTAGTCCCAAAAAGAGGCCCAGCCTTCCCCCCTCAACCTCCCATCTACCTACAGAAAGGCCCTTCTCGTGACAGTTCCCCTTACTGCTGAGTACAGGTCACAAGTGTACGCTGCAAAAAGAGAACAGAGCAGCACCCTGGTGACCTCAGGGCCACTTGGGGCTGTACAGTAAGATGGCACTGACAACAAAACAAAAAAGAGGACAGCTCAGCTGGCATTTTGGACATTAGAAATGATCAGGTATGTTGACTTTTTTCAAATGGGTTGAGCTGTAATGCCTAAACTTGCACTTCCCTAAAACTGTCTCACAAAGTCATCTGCACTGCAAGGATGCCTGGAGCAATGCCACGTGAAGCTGTTTGCTCCAGCGGACATTCCACTTTCTGAGAGCAAGGCATGGTTTCCCTGGTACCATGTTGCTTCACAGTCTGCAAAAGCCAATGTTGCTTTTTTAAAGCTTTTTTGCCTTCGCCATCCTTAATGGCATTTACCTTCTTTGAAAGTTTGTTTCTCCCGTCTGTTCAGATGGTTTCAGGAATAGCCATGGATTGCACCACAGATTGTTCACTGAATTTTGTGAGTCACAGGAGCTGACAGAGATGCCCATCAAGTGATTATTTTCATTTTGGAGTATGTTTGCTTTATCTACCACCTGACCTTCTTGTTGACTACAGAAATTCAGGGAATATCTGTGCACATCTACCACTATGTAGGCCACCATGGAGTGTCAAGAATGTGACTGCATTTTTAACCAGCCCACAGGAGCTATATTTAGGTTTCTGAGAAGGAAATGCTGCTTACACAAAAAGACACCAGGTTAAATTGTTCACACTAATAAATTTCTGATTAAGCCTAATCCTATTTGGGAACATGCAACTAGAAAGTTCTGAATTTAATTAAATCTACACCTGCATTTTATTCCAGACTGACCCATATAATACTTTCCAAATGTCTTCCTACAGATATCACCCGGATTTACAATACCACTGTAACTGAAATTTCCATTGCAAGTGAAAAAGCCAAACACCAATATTATCAAGGAATCAGGCATATAAACTGCATATTATCTTTTTCCTACAGCTCACCAGTTAGGTCATTTAAAAAAAAAAGTTTATTTTTATTTGGAAACTTGTATTTTAATTGAATAAAATTCTACATAACTGTCTTGTGTTCAAATTCATCCTGTTACATGTGGTCTAAAGAATTTATGGCCTAATGTTGCTATGTGAACATCTGGTTAGCTGTGTCTTGTGGTGAATGCAGCCTAAAGCAAATCAGTGTCAAGCTGAAAGCTGTGAAGAAAGGGAAAGACAGAAAATTCTGTGCATCCCCCTGTACTCACCTTATTTTCTGTGTTTATGGTGAAGACAGTGTCCCTTTGGTTCAGGAGCTTACAGGAATATGCAATGTTAACTGCTGTTTCCTGTTTGTCTCCTGTCAACACCCAGATCTGTATCCCAGCTTCTCGAAGAGCTGCGATAGTGTCAGGCACTCCATCTTGCAGCCGATCTTCAATCCCTGTTGCCCCTGGGCAAACAGGAAAAGACAACATGAACTAGTTTTCTTTCATTTGGAAATATTTGGAAATCATCTTGCCAGTTCTTTTTTTTTTTTAAGAAAAGGTCTTTGACTTCCAATCATGAGCTTATCAAGAATTGTGCCAAGGTATTGTCCAGCAGATAAACACATGGGCACAAAATCTGCATTTGGATTAAGACCTAAATCTGTCATCAATCAAATTCTGACTCTTCATTTTCGTTGATGCTAGAACAATGCATTTCGTTTCTCCCTAATAATCCAAAATGACAATGTACTGGCAGAGGAATTATACCATATGCATTTTTGAAGTATTGCATCAAGCCCCATCAAAGCAACCAGAAAAGATGAACTTTGACTATTTAAATGAATGCTATCGTATTGCCAAGTTAGATGCTTCACTCATCAAAGGGAGAAGAAAAGATACAGGAAGCATTCTTTTTTAAAATGTGCCAACTTATAAACAGATGGACGTAAGTCACCACCTGAATGTTACAATACTTCTTATGTCTTCCACTAGAGGTCAGTTTGAAGATGCTGTAAATGTGGTACATTAGAGATAGATATTGATTTAAGCTAAAATAACAGTTTTTGTGAAATGAAGTATGAATGCACGCAGTGCCTTAAGAGTTGGCAAAGATAACATTCTAACAAGATCTGTGTTATTTCTTATATGCTTGTGCTTATGGTATTTACTGTTATTACTCTATTTTTTTAAATAATTGCATAGATTATGAGAAACCATAACGCTAATAGCTTGCAATCACAGAAATTCAGGATAACAAAATATGGGCACAGATTGTATTCACAGAAAGATGAGAATGGGATGACTCTGAAAAACAAAGTCTTAAATACCAAAACATTTTGAAACAAAATAGAAAAGAAAGCACTGAAACCCTCTGTAATTTAACAGAATAGTATTGTTAGATACTATGGTGATGGATGATGTGCAAGTACCAAAGAGGTAAGTTTTAACATGAAATATCAACCTTTTACAAAATATAGAAAGCAAACATGACAGTGTAACAGGAGCAGGAATTCACTAGCAAGAATGAGGACAACAATTGTAGTTACTGCTTTTTATAATACAGTTCTATAACAGAAATTCCCTTGGATTTGTGCTCAAAATTGAAGTGAATATATACTGTTTTATGGGTTTATCTGAGGACAAAGATATGTGACTGAATTATGGGAACGTCATTATCTACCATGTCAGCTGAGCTGCAGTTAACAGCTGATGCACATGTTCTTTGCTCATGGCACACGAAAGTTTCGGTACACTTTTTCAAAGTTACTGCTGCTCAAAATGCAATAGAAATTGTTTAAGCACCGTCATTGGACTGTGTACACTTGCCCTGAGATTTTCAAACCTCAGAGGAAGCCTTTTTGATATAATTTAATATAAGCTGTTGTCTGTCTGATTGCCAAGAATATCACAGGAGAGCAAGTGATACTTCATGCAATGACAATTCTTATTTTAGCTACCCAGCAAGGTGAGTTTGGTCTCCAGATGCTGTGCTGTCTCCATTAACAGATCCTCTCTGTTGTCAATAGCAGCTTCTGCCTCTCGACGAAAGTTGGCCCATTTTTGAAAGTCATCCTCATTCAAGACCTGCATAACATAATTTAAAAAGAGCTCTTTTTAAATTTAAATAAGAGGAGAAGAATGCCAACATTCTGGATCACAGAGGCTTAACTCCTATCTGGGTTGATAAAGTACTGTGTTGCCTTTAAAACAACAGAAACTTTTCCATGAGAAGACTGCAGGAGCTGGTAGCAATGAGAAAAAAGAGATGTGCCTTCCTGTTTGTGGAAGCTAGGAATTAAAAACATGGCCTAGAGAAACTCTCAGTCCCACCGCCTTTATCTGGGAGTCTGTACTGGAGCACAGTTTCTGAAAGTTGCTCTGCAGGGTGTCTCACCACTTCTGCACTAAGGTATCAGGCTAAAATGCACTATCCCAGGCTGAAGGTAGGATTTTTGAAAGCTGAATGCAAAGTAAAACAGAAAGTTGGCTTTCTATGTCTTGCCTGAAATCACTGTAAAGAGAGCAAGCCAGAGCTGGCATAGGATAAACAGAAATCAATATTTTGAGGTTGATGAAGAACCCATCATTTGTTCAAACTGGATAAAAACTGCAGAAAGAGAGGAGAAAAAGACTACAAAACAATCAAAGAGATGGATAGAAAGATGGTCTGTATCTGTCTTGTCCTCTGAAGTACAGAGGATTATAACCATTTAATTTTTTCCTATAAATATATTGATATATATAGAGCAAAGCTGTAAACAACATTAGGGTAGTGCCCTCCTACCTTCTTAGCTATGCACAGAGTTCGGAGGCCATCTCGGGCATAGTAGTCCAGATGCTTCTGTGTTCTGTCTTTTATTCTTTTCCTTCTCCTCTCTGTGTAAGTGTCAGCTGTGAAATACAAGGGAAAGATTCTACATCTTAACCACAGATCACTTCAGACCTAATGACCTAAGATTAAAAAAGAATGGGCAACTGAGTGAGGATTCCATTGTAATAGCAATCTCTTTCAAAGTGTTCACTGTGTGTTGCATAAACTTAAGATTGGTAAAGGTTCTTGTTTCCTTTAAGATGATATTGCTTTTTCTTGTTGTTATTGTTGTTGTTGCTGTTGTTTTTTAATGCTACAGCACTCTTGCTGACAAGCTGAAATACCATGGTCAGGCCCGTATGAAAGTATTACTGCAGAGTACACAACCCACATGGGTTAGTGCTGTCAGTGAATGTTAATTAGCCCATTCCATATTCTCAGCACTACTCAGGTTAAACAAATACCTCAGTTCTGATCTGCAAGGATAACACTATGGAGAGCTTGTTCCTTATCTTTATACTCCTGATGCCTAGATATTATATTTCATGCAGAAGAGAGTACTGCAAACTTCTTGTGCCTCTTTGTAGGAGACACAACAGGAATAGCTCATTGGCTTATTACCTTTGCCAGAGTCTTCCAGCAAGTCCATTATAACAGAGTCAGCTCCTTTTGTGTAGACAATGACCTCCTTGGTTAGAGGGTGTCTTACCACTACAGACATCCTTTTCCTTACTGAGTCAAATCCCAAAGTGTAGAGGATATCAAAAGTCAAGAGTGTGCCTTGTGGCAACTGTACGGTCACCTGCTCAGGAGTCCGGGACACTAAAGTAAAACTGTATGCCTGGGCAGCATAGACAAGTGCTGCCTCATCTGGGCTCTCAGCCTCGTAACAGAAGTCTGTTGGCAAAGAACCGTGAGTAACAGACTTAAAAACCTCATCCAAGGAAGCACTGCCAATATCTGTGCTGCCCTTGTCCTGGAGCCCAGCGCCCCTACTGCTGTCACAGCAGTCGTTGTCCTCGTCACAGCAATCCAGCGCAGCAAGGTGCTCCCCGGTGTTCTTTGCACTGAAGCTAGCTCCTAGCTCTGAACTAGACTGAGATGATGAAAAAGACTGGCTGAGGCTTGCTAACTTCAGCCGATGAAATATCTGATGAATCTTCTCCAAGGTGATTCCTGAAGGTTTTATTGGTGGTGGGACTGTAACCTAGAAATATGAGAAAACCTTGGGTATAATATGGTTAAAAATAAATGAATGTGAGCTACAAGATACTTTCCAAAGCCTCAGTATTTCTCTTTTCTAAATGACAATAATAAAAAATGCAGCTATATTTTTTTCTCTTTAACTGTGTTAAGGGAATTCAGTAGAGGAGTCATTGGAAAATTGGCATCCGAATTTGATGGTGATTTGTGTCTCTGTTTCTGAAACAGAGATGAAATCAAGGCCCTTGTAATTCTGATAATGGCCTGAGAGATCAGAGAAAACCCTGTATATTCAACATATTTCTTACAGTAAATGTATTATTAAATCTAAAAGGAAAAGCACAGATACTGCGGTAGTCATATCTATTCATCAAACATAAAGAGCCTTGTTAGGCAGGGATATACACAGGCAGTGAAACAGTAGACATTACATAAAAGATAAAAGAACTAGAGGAGAGCTCCCATACAAAACCATTTCTCACCACCTCAGGTTTCCCTGAACAGTGCTCCGTGTTGTTATTGTAAGCATAATCAATTTCCTTTGAATACTTAGTTTAAACAAAGTTAGATTACCCTCTGTCTTGGCTCAGTAGCTGTGGAGACCACGACTGTATTGCAGATGGCAAGGGCAAGAAAAAAGTCAGTAAGGGATGTGGCAGTCTGCATATGTATAAAAGGAGAGAGATTTTCAGTCTGGAGTGCAGCTTCTCTCACTCTTCTCAGCAGCCTGCTGTCTGGAGTCACATCCTTTTCCTGTAAGAGAAATTAAGGAGAATTATTCTCATTTATAACTGTGCTCAAGGAAGAGCTCTCAACTCAATAGTCTTCTGTTGCCTCTTATTGAATTCACACCTAGAATTATGTAAGATAAATGCCTTTTGTACTTAACATCTGGGGAAAACAGATGTATTTCTAAAGGCTGCATAACTAGATTATTAGGAAGAAATGTACCTTAAAATCGAAGAAGATTTCAGAATTTTATTTCTTTTGAGATCTATCTCAAGAATAATCTATACTGTGTCCCCAAACTTTGAAACTGCTGACTAATGAATTAAAGGTCATTCCAGGTGGAAGTGGATTTGGGATCGCCCATTTCAGTGATGGAGCAGCAATGCTATTTCAACAGAGAACGCACCTTGTGTTTATAGCTTGGTTACAACAAAAAAGTGTTTTCAGAATCGTTTTGCTTTGTACCTGAAAGAGAAGCTGTCTCAAATTGCTCTTCCTCAGCTTTACAATAAACAGGTAAATGCATACGTTCTGCATTTGTTCCTGAAACAGTACTGTAATCTACTACCACACTCTCTCTAATCAAATCTAAATTCATAAGCCAAACTACTTAACAATGTTACTTATCTACAATTTAATCTGATGTAGGGCTACGGAAATATGACTTTTAATGGAAATTTCATGTTAGCAGAATTAGGTTTGGATTTAATTCAGGGCCATATTTAACTAGAGCTTCCCAATTTAAAAGACATCTTCTGTGAGCCAACACTTTTGGATGCCTTCTTTAAGGAATTGCCAAAGTGATTTAGCTGCTTTCTAGTTTATCTCAGCTACTACACTCTCCTCCTTCAATTTGGCACAGTTTTCTTAAGTTCCCTAAATATGCAACAGCTATCAATCAACCACCTTCATGGCTGTGCAGTGCTAAGCTGAATATGTTATGTTGTAACTCCTGCTTGCTAACATGAATACTGGTTCTTAAATTATCCCAATAATTGAAAATAAATCTATTGCTCATTCTGCAGCACAGAATTCAGCTGAGTTTCAAAGATAGAACCAGATAATGCGCTCTCTGCAACAGGAGGTTCTGGTTCCTCTGGCTCAGTGCTTTCATTCTTTTTTCTTTTGCATGTGGGCAAAAAATTTAAGTGCAGATGTAGTCCCTCCTCTAGCAAATTGACACATACTGAGGACAAGCCTTATTTTCAGGTATCTTCTCAGGCCTCTTAAAAGGAATCAGACATTGAAAAAGTAAATTGGTCATTCTTTAGAATCCGTTTCACAATGTCTTACTGCAGCAGCTGATAGATACCTGTGTGCCTGTTGCCTACAGTGCTCACTATTTACAGCAGTCCCAAATAGCTGAACTGGACAATTCCCATGTAGAACATATTATGTGCAGACATAACTCTCAAAACAGTGATGTTGGGAATTATATTCAATTCAAAACATTAACAATTAGAAATTCTTGTTTGCCCAGCTATTCATATAATTTCCTCATGCACTGCCACAATTAGAATGAACCTCACCAACCACAAATTACTACACATGGATCTCAGCCTCTCCTATCCGTCACCACCCCACTCAGTTTTGTTTGCACATATATATCCACAATATCTGCCTCTAACTTGTGCCAAAAATAACAACACACACATAGGCATTCCATTTCAACTGAAACTTTCTGAACTCAAAATTTTCCTCTGGAAAAACGGAAAATTGTCAGGTCAATTGTGGTCTCAGAAACAAGTTTTAAATATAAAATAATACAGAAATCAATATTTTTCTCTCTTCTTTTCACATTCAGTGAAAGCAGGGCTGACGTGAATTTCCCTATTTCTCTAGTTTCAGCCTTACGGAATACCAGCAGATAAAAGAATTCAGACAAACAAGTCTGTTCATTGACCAGCCTGAATAAAACTGAATGAATAAAACAGAAAATGAAACAAAACAGCATTGATGATAATCAATTAAATTTACCATACTTTCAATGCTATGTCAGTAAAATGCTGATGTTATAAAATGGCTACTGCAATTCAGTTGTTAAGATCTCTGTATTAGTTTGATAGCATTTCTTCTACTTGATGGTGCTAAAACCTGATGATAATTGGACAATTGAAATCTTCATGAAATATTTCTAATAGCAGGGCACTGTTTATTACAATTAAGTCTAGAAGAAAATGTGCTGTCAAGATCTTACTTCATAAGAACATCTACAGGTATACAGAATAAATGCTAATGCCCTATCTTGTTCCAAAACTGATTATCATTTTATATTTTTCCTACTCTTTTAAATTTCCCTAAGTCTTGCTGTCAACCATATCTCCGTTGTTTATAGGACATTATTTTAATTTTTCCTCTGAGAAGTTGCAGCAGCCACAACAAATCAAATTAATTTGTCTCTTTTTGAGGTACTCAAAGAAACCAGTAAGGTGCCCAATGCCACCTTCAAGGCTCTGAAGTGACCTGGTGTTCTCTTCTTTGGCTGAAGGCTGTCCTCTAGAGGGCGAGACAGACAGGATAAAAATTGGTTTCCATTTTCATAAGAGGTGTGAAAGAACAGGTGAGTCTGTTCTTTTCCCAGTTGCATTAGATATATAGACATATCCTTCTCCCTCCAGATTTCTAATAAACGTTTATGAAAGGAATAAATCAGACACCGTATTTTCTTCTCAGACTCCTTCAGAGATTTCTGAAGTAAAGACTACACTGTTCTTCTGTCCTTTCCATTCCACATAAAACCTAAAACATACACAGACATTACACTTTTTTACGATATCAGCATAATACTATAGAACTTGTCAACAATTCTCAACTACAGACTTTGGTAATAGCGTGAATATCAGTTCAAACAGATTTGTACAGCTCAGTCTAATTTTCTGAGTGTAACTGTTAATAAGTTGACCTCTATCTTTTTGTATTTGCATCTCAAGATAGCAAGATGAGTGCTAACAAAAGTTAGGAATTTGCTTTTCCATTATCCAAGACCTTGTCATGCTCTTTACCACTGAACATACTTTGACACTGAATTTTAGGGGACTGTAGCTGGACACAGGATTCATCTTATCTTATGAACTGCATAAATGACATACAAAGAGGCTCCCCAAACTCTCAGGGATCACAAGGACTACAGACAAAAATATTGGAGGGGATAAAAACAGAAGGTAAGCCCTAGGATTTAGGCTCTGCAGAAAACCTACACTATTTTATTCCAGAAAAGAAAAGCAGTGCTATTTAGTTATTCTTGTAGGATTTGCAGTCTCCAGTTTAATTAACTTTATCAAATGCCATGAATTACCCATCATCCTCATCTCAAGCTCAGAGATGCACTGAGATGAACATGTTAATTAATAAAAGCTTTTTAAATTTCAGGAAAACATCAAAACTAGTCGAGCTGAGAATGCTCTCACAAACAGGCAGGCTGAAATACATTTTGTAGCTGCGGAGCTTTCTAATTGCGGAACTGCTCAGAATACTGAGACAAAGTCTCAAACATGCTGATTTGCAGGCACAATCAATTACCACAGTACAAATGCACTTAAAATACCATATGCAACCTGGTTACCACTGATTTGCATAAGGTTGATTGACAAGAGAATTTTGTGATCACTGCACAGATAATGCTCCTTTAAAAACTGTTCACATATAAATTTGACATTAGTAAGTGATTATTGTTTGTTTGGCATAGTTATTTTCCAATTAAATTCTACATTTTGTAGGATACTATAAAGGTAACAGCCCTCCTTCTTTAAAATGCTTTTATTGGCAACAGTTCTGATATGCAGGTGCTCACAGCAGATGCTGTACTAACCCTTACCCAAAAATCACTGTCTTCTCAGCAGTGCAAAGTTCTTCAATTTTCCCATTACCTGAGGCTACCAGTTTCCATGAGTAGCTTTCATGTGGCTGGCACATCAACCCTTGGAAACTCAGCATTTATTAAGAAAAAAGCCAACAACAACAAACTGTGTAATCTCAACTGCTGGCCCTTGGACTTTGTTTATTGTAGAAAGCAGGGCATTGTTTTCTCTTGTGTTTTGATGATGAGAAGAAGCTGAGTCTCATGATTTCATAGTGAGTATCATATTTGACAATTGTTGACTGCCACTGAATACTTCAGTGCTTTTATTTAAACAGAGACATTCATCCAGAAGGGCTCTGCAAGCCTTAAATTAAGCAATATTAAATGTGTGACTCAAGACACAAAAGATGGATTTTTAATGAGAAACTTTGACTACTGAGATCCATTCAAGCCCACAATACTATCTGTATAACCATAGTTATACAGATGTTCCAGCTGTTCTTAGCAATGTACAAATGCATCAGAGAAGGTGATATAAATACCAAAGGACAGAAAACATATAGAGACAGAATTTTTTTTATATCACCATTTCATAAAAAGGAAATTGGTTTGGTAAATGAAGATACTACTGTGCATCATTTAAAAGGTATCAATATGCAGGACAATACACTGGGCAATACCTAAGTGTCTTCATTTTTACCAGGTCTTCACATTTGTCACAGAGGTTAAGCAATTTATTGGGATAGAGTTACAGCAGCTAAGGCTTTTTATTTCCAGGAGAGCAGCATAACCTCCTTCTAAAAAGCAGATGTTTCATACTAGTTCCTCAGATGATGCTTTTACAGAGGGGAAACAAGCAAACAAACAAAGGAAAACATGGCATTTTATTTCTGAAAGAAACTGAAGAGGCTTGGCAGAAAAAATATCACTGAGGAAACATATCTGGCAAGGAAGTCCTATATCACACTTCAAAAGTCAAGACCCATAAAACAAACAGATATAGAGAGGTTCTCAATACTCCATGAGGACTGGGCTGGAAAATGTGAGGACAACTGACAACCCCCCATATTCCAAGAACAGGAGGAACACTGACCAATATCTACTACAAAACAGAGAAACTGAATGAGACAAGTAGGATCTTAAAATTAACCTAAGCTTACATCAACCAAAAAAATGTCAGCAAGTCAAAAACTCTGCCAAGAAGAACAACTGCAGAAAATAAAGTTCTGAGAATCCTCTATTTATTAGAATTTCTTACAATGAAGATTTGGAAGGGTTTTTTCCAGGCGTTTAATTTTAATTGTAATTCTGATTTTGAAAGTGTTTCACCTCCTGGAGTGCATAAAAGCTTTGTCTGAAATGTCTCTTAAAAAACTTTCAAGGAGAAAAAACCAGACTGACCTTAATTAGGTTGTGTTAGATTTTGGGAAGTTTCAGATCTAAAATTCAGATGAGTCTAAGGCTTTTCTAGAAGTGCAATGAAGATGACTCAAACTTCCATGTCAGAACTCGAGGTGAGGCAGAGGCCACCGAGCTACTGAATTGGGACAAGGCTGTTCAGCATCTGTTCAACATCTCACAGGGTCTGAGAACATAATCTGATAAACCTTTCTTGCTTCATTTATATTCTCTACGTGAAAAGTGTTGGGATTTTTATTTTTTATTTTTGTCTCAAAGAAGTGCAACACTTAGCTTTTGACACACTAACAAACCATACAGAACTGCTCTGGAGAGCACAGCTTTTGCATTTGGCATGCACAGCTCATGGGTGGCTAAACTGTTTATCGGAGACAATATGTTGCAGTGCTGATAGCAAAAGTAGTTTGTGGCATTCTGAACTGTGTTCAGACTCAGACTTCAATCCCATAACCTTTTCCCAACCATCATCTTCCAGAAGGACCTATACTGCCCTTTTCTGCAAAGCCAGGCTCCAGGCTCCCATCTCTGCTCACATCCCCAACTCCTCTTGGCACAACCCCAGCCCAGCATTCCCATTGCAGTCTACCTCACCTTCCTGGCATGTCAGTGTACCAAAACAGTACAAAAAGCTCATTCCCCTCTATGCGAACTACATATCTTGTAGTTAAATGTGCCAGCTCGATCTGTTTGTACTCACAATGGTGCTGCTGAATGCCACTTGAGATCGGTTGCTGTCACGACGACCAAGTGACCTATTCCGTGTATGCCCCTGAAAATGAGCTCTAGCGCTCTGGCACCTCCTTAAGGGTCTCATGGTCCTTTGATTATAAGTGCCTGGTCTTTCAATGTTCATGGAAGGAAGTGTGAAGTGTTGAAGTTTTGCAAAATCCGCATCATCTAAATCCAACTCCTTATGGGTTTCCAGGCGCTTGGCTGTAAACAGAGAAAATAAAACATTCTCTCTTATACTGTTCTTTGCATGGCTTAGGAGTAATTCCTTGGTTAGTTACAAAAAACCTGAAATAAACTAACCCAAAGCTAAAACAACTCAAAAGCCATCATCAGAAAAACCTTCACTATCCACTTTATTTTCTGGCAACTCCCTCTCTGCAATATTTATTATTGTATGAAATCAAAAATGCATTTCAAAGTGATCAGTCATTTTTAAGGATTTCTCCTAAATGCTAAGAGCTGCACTTTGTAGTTGTCTGGAACAGGAGAAAGAAAGAAGGTAATTCACAGATTTGTTAATGCTCTCTGTCACAAAGCACAAGCATCTTTTCAGCAGCTTCTTGCCAGCTAAATTAAATCCTTTGTGCTATGTAGAGAGAGAAAGTAGCAACCAAGAAGGGGTCTGAGTAAAGATGTCCAGATTTGGCGCTGGATGCCAAAAGATTTCAGATACAGACTGCAGCTAGGGTTGACTCTAGAAGATGTAGCTGCACCTTCTTTCATATTACACAGAAGTCTATGGCAATTACTTTTGGACCCACTGAGTTTGATTAATAACTAATTTCAGTTTGTGAGCCTACAGAAGATTGCCTAGCATTTATTTAGAAATGAAAATGTTCTTTTTGCACTATCAAGAGAGTATTCAATGCAAGGCAATGGGAGGTCTGCAGAAGGAACCAGAAAACCTTTCCTATCTGTCCTCCAAATGAGTTAAAACTTCACTTTAGGAATCTCCATAACAGGAGTCCGTCACAAAATGGAGTCAAAACCACAAATTCAATCAGAAGTGTCAGTAGGTTTAAATATTATTATTTAAATTAATAAGATTTACTAGCTCAGAGAAAAAAGAAAGTTTAAAAAAGTCTCTCCTACCATTTTCCTGATGTGAAAACTCATGTCCATCAACAGTACAGCGTCGGAATACCATTTTGTTTTCTGTTAGTGTCCCAGTTTTGTCTGAGAAAATATACTGAATTTGTCCAAGATCTTCAGTAATATTTAGGGCTCTGCACTGAATGGGCAAATCTGCTTCTTCATCATAGAGGTCAATGTCATTGTGAATTAAGAAGACTTGGCCCAACTTGACTAACTCAATGGACACATAAAGAGAAATGGGGATTAAAACCTGAAAGAGTGATGAAAATCTCAGTGAGGTGTGAGACAAGTCTTATTGCTTTCTGTCAACAGTTTCCTGGCACAAGTATACTAACATTTTCAGAAAAAAACAGTTCTTCCTAGAGATGTATTGTAGGACCAAATAATAACAGTTCAATAAAAAAAAAAAAAAAGAAAAAAAGAAACCTGCACACAACAGCAATGGATAGCTAGGGACAATAAGTCACAAATTTAAGACAAAATTATTTGAACCAAATCCAGCGATGAGCTGATGAGTCTGAAATTGGATTCTTGGCTCTCTTACAAAGCACATTTTCTGGTCCAAGGTACATGCATGCCGTTCTTCCCTCCTGAAACTCTGAGATGATGCACTAGCATAGGCTAACTCTTAATGTAAAAAAGTTTCCCAAGCAATGTCTTTGCATGCAACACTTCCCATCCACTAACTTCCCTGCCATGAAATAATCCTGAATTCTTAAGGTGCACAAATGTTCTGTTTAAGTAATGAAGGATAAACCCGTAACGAATCTCTGAGCAGCTCAGAAAGTTATCTTCATATTTCATTCATATTAAAGAAATTCTGTTCACTTAAATCTCAGCAGATAAGTCAAGAAATCAGAAAAGTATGATTTTTTCCCCCACCCTATAAATTGTTCTTCACAATTAGGTTTAGTCAGACTTAAATATGAGTATCCTACTTTTAATTCATCTTATTTCCTAAACCAGCAGAGCCATACCTAGCTATTATTCCCCACCGGCAAAACAATTTTTGTTTCACTGTCTTCCTGAGATATTAAGTGGCATTCTTATTTAGGAATGATGGGCATAGGCAGAAAAAAAACCCAAACAACTGATATTTCGATGTAAGCATCCTCTTTAGTGCATATCCTAGAGATTCTGGAGCTATTTAAAGATATAATACATGTCCTTCCTATCTATAACTCTGCGACGTTTCAACATCAACAAAAAAAAATGTGTTTTGAAAGAAAAAAAAGTATATGTCGCACTTCAATGTTTTGAAACACTCTTTACAATATTTTCAAATAGGATTTAGAAGGTACTGCACAGCTATTACTTGATACTAATTTTTCATTGTTGATTATAATCAGTTATGAATAGCTTCTTCCTTGAAGGTAACAGAGAAGTGTTCGTCTTTTACCTGCAGTAGGATTATCATAGTCAAGAACAGGTAGAAACCAGCAAGAACTGGAGACAGAAAATTGCCATTCTCATCTGGGACATCATAAGGTGGATGTTCTGAGAAGCTTCCAGCCCAGACGCCATGACCTGTTGGAATACGTATGATGTTGAAATATACTGAGCAGGAAGGTGATTATTTTCATCCACCTGTCCCACAAGGCTCTTAGCTCTGTATACATCTCTTCTCACTCTACCTCTTGTTGCTGCAGGATTCCATCTCTGCCACTAGCTTTAAAAGTCCCCAGTGTTGAAGACTCCCATTCCACTTTCTAACAGAAAGTATGATAGCTTTTATAGAGAGAAGCTGAAATCTTTTTCATCCTTCCTGACCATTCTCAACTTCCACCTCTCTTTGTTAGCACATGCTTCCTATAATTCAAGCTAGGCAGCTCTTTTTTACTTTTCCTCCATTTCCCATCAGTTAAGTCACACCCCCAAACTGCTTCTTCCCCTGTACATTAAATATCAGTAGATTTCATTGCACTACTACAGCAAAGTCTCCAGTTCAGGACTTACCAACATCCCACCTGGACTATTTTACCATCTTTCATATTGCTCTTACTGACATAAACTTTGCTTAGGAATGTTACTAAATTTACATATTCAGAAACTTGACACATAGCTAGGACAAACAATCCACAGTGTATCATTCATTGCTCCTGATGCCTTTTTCCTGCCAAAAACCTCTATTAGTCCACTCTGCATACCCAGTTCTGATAAAACTTCTATTAGCATCAATTAAACAAGTGGTTGTTCTGCAGCATCTGCCTACTAAAATGCTGCCAAAGGAATTAAAATTATTTCAGCAATATTTTATGGCTAGAGACCTCAATCACAACTGAGGAAGGACGACTATAGTTGACAAGTCACTTCTTACACCCATTTTTCACTCTACGCAAGAAAAATACCGATTGATCCATGAGAAACATTTCTTCTTGTATAACAGCCTTACGTTCAGACAATGTTGCAAAGCAAGAACTCACGATAGAGCTATGGGACCATTTTATTTTTTTAACCTGAGCATATAAATTGTTTTCTTTAAATGCCGGCTTTTTCATCTGAGACTACCTTAAACCTTAAGTTAAAGGACTTTATTACTCAAGGGCCCCTACACAGAAGAAAAAGACAAGTCTCTAAATCGACATGACAGCAGCCAGGGAACAATGAAAATAAAGTCTCTCTCTCTCCCTCGCATAGAGCTTAGTTGTCAAACTGAAATCCCATTTCTGTGCCAAGAAAGCCCACTGCAACATGAAGCAGCAAAATTAAAAAAGTGATTAAGTCAGTTCTATCGTTCATCTTTTTGGATGGCCCTTACTTCTAACGGTGTTACACTGATGACTGGCTAGTGGGTCACATCACAGGCCTCTGGGGAAGGTTCACGAGAACTTGACAGGGGCACCAGATTTGACTTTGTCTCTACAAAACTAAATCAAAGCAGTAACACTAAGCAAGTTATCACTGAGATGAAATCGATTAAAAAGAACAGGGGCTTTGAACACAAATTGTTCATGGGAGCCTCTGTTATGTCTTTAAAGCAGTGACCCATTCAAAACTCAGCGGGCTTAAACTCTGGCCCTTTTCCTCAGGGTTAAGAAATCCCATTAATCCTGACCTGCCTGGGACAGACTGCAATCAGAGCTGGAGGGCAAGAGGGTGCTTACCTGCAATGAAAACAATGTTTTTGAGATCTGCAATGTAGTAAACTACTGTCAGATAACCGCAGCCCACCAAGTTACCATATTCAAGTGTGCTCACATGAAGGGAGGCACTGCAAAGCCCCCAGAAAAATGCAGACCGTTCCTAACTAAACACTTAATTCATCTCAGCCTGCTAAAGGGGCCATTGGGAAAGAAGGTAGCTGTGGAGATTGTAAACTGAATGAATTACCCATGTGCAGCTCACGGGTTGAAAATCGGATACCTCTGGCTAATATCACCCTGAATGGATTCGAGGAGAATGTCACTGAAATGAAAGTAAAGCTACATCATTTTAATTCTGTAGTTATACATGGAGAACAAACATCCATTCAGGAAGCATATCTCAATTTGTTAGCACCGATTCCTACAATGCATTAACCCAACGGCTTTCACTTGCCTGCTTTACACATATTCTGCCACAGTGGAGATGAGTCTTATGTGAAATATTTATAGCCATGGCTGAGTTTCCTTCCATCTGAATTGCTCAGATTTGACATTTTAAATTGTATATTGGAAGACCAAAGAGCCTAAAGACTCCAAAAGCATTGGGCCTTCAGCTCTAGATCTGATCTCACTCATGTCTATAAGACCAGTTTTAATCACCATATAGAAAAAACCAGTCAAATAGAAAGAAGATTTTTATCAGTGCTTCACACCTATGGCTCCAACAAGGCACATTGCGAACAGGAGTCCCACACACAAGAAAATATCCATATTCATCCGTCGCTCTATCTTGCTGCGCTTATAACGAGGACCATTGTTATTTAGCATGGCCTTGGTTTCGTGACCTTCAAAACACAAACAGATATCATATTTATGTAATATATATATTTTAAAGCATTTCACAACGTGGGAGCAAGATGCTCATGACTAATGCTAATTTAACTTTAGTTTCATTCAGTAATTTTATTGCCCATCTTCTCATTTGACTGTACATCAGAACATATGATAGACTAAATCAAGGGGTTTACAGAAGACCTCCATTATATTACAGCTTTCAGTTGTCATATACATTTTACTTCCCCAAAGACAGCAGATTCAACAGGAACAAAAGGTTTGTATCAATATTCAAATATCCCGAGATTCAAAAGCACAGATGTGCTTCTACATAACAGTCAAGTCTCCCTGAGAATAGAAGGAAAAACAACAGTAATATTGAATTTTGGTATTTTATAATCAACATGATTAAGTGCTATACTGATTCCCAAAACCTACATTTGAAAAATATTTTAAATATTTTCCATCAGCTATTTAGAAGCCACTAGGCATATTTCCTACATTAACTTAAACAGTATCTGACGTCAGATCCAGCAGTGAAAGATACTAACGTTGCTTAGTTTTTCACTATGTGGATGTTAAGTGCTAACAAAACAGTAGGACAAGAAATAATAATAAAAAAAGCATACCCAAATCATAAAACTTACTGAATTAAAATTGAGTTGGTATATTTGTAATGGAAAAAGAGGAGTTCTGTAAGAAGCTAACAAGCAAAAATTGCATTTTCTATTTTATTAATATTATCTAAACTGTGGCTCCACAATTAGCATATTTGGATACCATCTGTTGCTATATTAAATAGTATATTTTATGTTTATTCCTATAGTCCTTTCCCTGGAAAATACAGGCCATGCAGACTTGTATTTTACTATTATTTTGTGTGTGTGTTTTTTACATGTGTGTTCAGCATGTGAGAGGTACTGTTTGCCATCTATCTTTTGGCTTTTCCTAGAGAATTTTAACTGAAAGCTGGAAGTAAGGTATGATTTAATCACTCCTATTGGATTCATTCCAGCTTTACATCAAAAGTTATTAACTGAGGGAGACTGCAAGACAGAAAATTACCCTCCAGCCTTATGTTCAGGACATTCACCCAAGAGCCAGGACTCTTGGCTTCCTATTTCAATGAACATTCAATTATTTACACAACTCGGAGCTATGCCAGTGGGACCAGTTTATACCACCAGTGCTCCTCTCTTTCCAACTCATGTATATGTACACACCTGCTTATTCCACATAGGTATTCAGGATACAACTTGTGAAGCAGGAGGTGTGTGTTCACTCCCATGTAGGCAGAACTGAGAATGAAAACCAGGTCTTCCCTTCAGTGAACAAATGATCTAGCCACCGAGTTACACAGAAATGGAGAGTACTACTGCCTGCACTTCTGTTCCTCCAGCAGCTGTGCGAACCTTGTTCCTCACTTTTCTTTTATGTCCGGCTTAATAGAGTTTTTTGTGTTGAAAAAAACAAACAAAAAACATGACAAAGCCAGCTAGTCCACGCAGAAACCCTCAAACGAATGTTGATGGATTTATTTCAGCAAGAAAATGTGAGGAGCTTTATTTCCAAATTTCATCTCTGTTATTCCCTTCCACTTCAGCTGACCAACAGGAAAAGGAGTGTTCTGCACACCTCTAATAAGGATATCACTTTGCAAAAAATGTAATGTCAGAAATAAGAGAAACTACTCTTTTTTTTTCTCCTAGAGTCCTCATGGTTTTGTATGTCGTGTAAGGCAGCACCTCACCTATCACCCCACTGGTACATTATCTATCAATTTCTGGATGCTAATGGGCTCATCTAAAACTTGTTTTCATTCTGGTACTTTAGTACTTGAAAAGCATATAATTCTTGCTGCTGTCCTCATTGCAATGAGAAAACTATGTTGGCTGTTGGTCTGTAATTAGGTTTTGGTGCATTAGCGCTATTGCTTTGCGTAGAACCATTTCGGTTGCCATGAAAAGCAAAATCATACTTGGGTCAGATGAGAACTACACAGGCTAAACAATCACATTAAGTGATGGCTCGGCTCTTCACAAAGGCTTCCATTAGATAGTAAGTTTGAGGAGTAATAGGGTTATAAAAATAGAGAACGTGCCATGTTGTAATGTGACTGATCTTGGATACTCAGAAAAGGTCAGAGACCATGATTAAAAGCCAGAATATAATCAATGTCAAAGAAACCTAGAAATGAAGCAGGTACTGGCTCAAGTGAGTCTAATTTTAGAAGAAAAGGAATAAACTTTTATACTGACATTAACAATAAGATGACAACTGGAAATTGAGTTGAAGACTTACTCAGACCAATGAAATCACATCTTGAGAATCACTTTAAAACTCCCAACCTTTGCTGCTGGCAGCTTAAGCAACATTAACAGAGACCCACATTGGAATCTGTGCTGATGTTGAAAGGAGCATACTGGGAAATGACTTGACCAAAGAGAAGAAAAATAGAAATCCTTACAGAAGAAGATAAGACCTGTTAAAATGGGTCAAGAAGATGGCCATGGAAATGAACAGGGGGTTTGAACACCTCTCCTATCAAGAAAAGTTGTGAGAGTTGGTGTTAAGCTTGGAGAAGAGAAGACTCCAGGGAGATGTTATAGTATATAACAATATATATATGTAAAAAAATAAAACAATATATGTATTTTAATATATATAATACATATTATTACTATATATATACATATATAGTTATAGTTATACATGCAATATATAAAGGGAGCTTATTAGAAGATAGAGGAAGACTTTTTACCTGGGCCTGCAGTGACAGGACAAGGGGCAATAGTTTTAAACTGAAAGAGGTTGGATTTTGATTGGATGCAAGGAAGAACATTTTTTATGGTGAGGGTGGTGAGACAGAGAAGTTGTGCCCCTGAGGCATTCAAAGTTGGGTCGGATAGGACTTTGAGCATCTTGATCTAGTGAAAGATTTCCCTGCCCACAGCAGGGGGGTTGGACTAGATGATATTTAAAGGTCCCTTCCAACTCAGACCATTCTATGAATCTGTGAAGTTACTCCCATGATTCCTATAGAGACTTTATATAGTAGGTCCAAAAAAATGAGTGATATCCTCCTTTGTCTGGCACTCCTCCTTGGTCTGGCAGGCACCATCCTCATTTGTGATGTTCAGAAAGACAGGTGTTGAAAGACCTACAAGGTGAAGGCTATTTTGGAAACATCTGGGAGCTGTAGCCATTTAAAGTCTACTTCCATAGCAATGAAATAAAATGGCTGATTGTTAGGTAAAATATTATGAATTGTGGAGGTCAATGTAAGGTAAATGACTCTTGCAAAAATGGTGACTTATTTTCTCTTAGGTATCTCAGCCTTGAGGCCTTCCAGGCTGCTGGTTAGACATACAACAGGTGACATGACTTCCAGAAAGGTAAATATAACCAATAGTGATGTTAATCACTGTTTTTAACCTGACTTTTATTTCATCAACAAATAAAGAGGGCATAAGGAGTTGATACACTGGTAGTCAATAGGCTGCTTCTGGAGCAGAAGAGGGCATGGCCAACAAAGTCAATGATAAATCGTGCTCACTGAATAGAAGTGGTGGTAACATTCCAAAGGCAAAAGAAGCTGAGAAAAAAAATGAGCTGACCCACTGCTGAACCTGGCACTGCTGCGCTTGATCTGAGCACTGTCACTGTCTTGCATGGTTCATGTAGATTACTGCATGAAATGCACAGTTGTAAGGACACACACTGTCTGTGTCAGCACAAACCTGTGGGGCTGCCACCTCTTCTGTAACCTCCAGCTGCTTTTCTACTACTTCCCATGTGCTGGCACTGGCACCAGTTGGCTTTATGATGAAAACTAACCTACTTTTTTTGCTGGGTGGATCTTTAACTGCATCAGTTTCTGCCCTGAGGAGCCAATGAGACACCTCTTAGGGCAGCAGTATAGATTTTATAACCAATGAAATTATCATTATAATCAGAGCTGCAGAGCTGAGAGTTAAACTCACCTTATCAAATTTGACTTGACCAGACATTTTTGCATAAGTGTAGCAAGATACTTGACATACGCAAGGATACTGTCACTTGCCAGAGACCCAGTACAGGACTTGTTGGCTTTGGAGATGGATGAGTAACACCTTTACTTCAAAAGGTTATGTATTCTTCCCTCTGTACTACCAGTTCTTAAAATGTTAAATTGTGGTGCGATGCTAGACTACGCATATTTACTTAAGGATATTTACAAGGAAATTCTATGAATACTATAGAAAGTACTTTTTACCTGCATATATAACAATTCCTACTGCAACCTCAGTGTTTCTGATTGTACATCCACGAAGCAAAAGGCTTTCAATGTTAAAACCAATCCGTTCGTTATTTGGCTTTTCCCTAGAAAAAAAAGAAAGTAAAATAAAGCTATGTCCTTCTCTGTTCTGAAACAGTATTAAACAAAATTTCTGCATGCATGTCTAATTCAAGTTGAAACCAAGGAACTGCGAAGGCCCTACATTGCTTGTATTTCACTCAGCTTCAGTAAAGACTCCAGTAAGAAGTTACAGAGAAATTTAAGCATCTCTAAAAGCCCATTGACATTTTGTATGCATTATGATATCAATAGGATGAAATTTGGCTTTGACCTAGTACCTTACGTGATGAATTCAGTATCTCATAAATGAAACCAAGATACGTTGTGCAACCTAATTCAGTTTAAATTCTGTCAGAAAGTGGAGCAGTTTTTGCCTGCTGGTAGAAGTTCAGATGAATGTATCAGCACCCTGCAAGAGGTCTCTCTACCAACCACCGCAGGGCTTCTCATCTTTGAACCTCAGTTCACTTGAAAAGTATCTAGGCTGAGGCTTTCTTCCTCACTCTCACGCTGTTTATAAGACTTTTCATCCTGGTTGAAGATGTCCCATTACATACCAGATCCTTCTGATAGTAGAAGAGAGCAACAAAAATTTGATGGAAATTGTAAGGCCAGCACCCCATCAGGCAGGCAACTTGTTACTTCCCTCTGAAAATGAAAGCTACTTCTCATCACAGTTTTTTGTTATGCATTCTGGTAGGCTTCTCCTGAGATCTCTACAGAAACTGAGATTTTTCAGTTCAGTCACTCCAACTGGTTTTGTTATTTAAGTACCAGCATAAGAAAAGTCTTATTCCAGAATATGTATCTTTTCCTACTTTCTGTTGGATATTTAGCATTGCATTTACCAGTAAACTGCAGCGTTACTTAAATGGGGGGCAAGGTTAGGTGCTTTCTCAGGGCTATGTACAATCCTATGCCTATTTGCAGCTGCACGTGACATGACATAAAATGAGAGGAGTAAAAACGTTGAGGTGCCAAATACCTACAAGCTGGCAGAATAATAGGTTTGCTTAAAGAGTCTGCAGAGGAAGATTGTAAGGCAGCTCTGGCTTGCAGTGTTAAAGAAGGAGAAGCTCACTGCTGTAAGCTGGAGTGGAGGCGTATGATTTCCAAAGCACCTTCAAATTACAGATGCTCAGTTGTCTTCACTGGCATTTGAACATAAGGGGAGTGATGGAGTGATTACGGAGTATTTTGTGTATATGAAACCCAGGCTTTGGTGCAATGAGATTTAAGTAACCTATATGTGGAGTTCTATTAGTTAATAAATTTTAATTCAATTGTCTTTGTTAACACATTTTCAGAAATAATGCCAGAAACATCTTTCTCTGGAAATCTAGATTTAGCCTTGGTGAAATCACTTAACAGAAGCCTTCCTGCATCCCCTTGAGCAGAATTTGCTGTGGCCAGGACATGTCAGATGGACATCACCAAGTTCTTATCATTTTTAGCAGAGAGAGTTCTGTACTGCTACAGTCTTACAGCAGGGAGGTAGATGATCAATAATTTATTAAAAAAGACCAAAGAAAAAAAAATGCATTTTCCAAGGAAAATTCTTTCATCTATCCCTGAATCAGGGAGAGAAAGGTCCTCTATTGCACCAAGCAGGTGAGATAATATACATTTCCAAAAGAGATTTCTGTTATAGGCTTTCAACAGAGATTCGAAGATTTTGAAGCCAGTCCTGGGTCCTAACGGTGTGTTTTTGTGTTTTCTTGTGACATATTGCCTACATTTATATAATCTCAGTGCTCTTGTGCTGTATTACAGCAGGCTAATTGGAACGATTGCTTCGATTTAGATTATACCCAGCGGTCCTCAAAGCCAGCAACTACAGCCAGCAATCAATACAAACTTGACCTGTTTTTACGTTTTAAGATATCACAGTAGAGGGGAATGACATTGCTATTAGACACATCATTCTTACAGGGCATAAATTCTCAAGACCAGGTTAGGAACAGTCAGGGCTGATAGGCGAGGATCTGCTGGTTTACTGATGTCAGAGGATCTGGCCATTTGCAGCTATGCCAGATGCAACGCTCTCTACAGTGCCCTGGCAGAGACATTAACTATTAGTTTAGCTACTAGTAAACCTAAAAAAGTCAGGGCGTGTACAGGCATGCTGATACATTCATACAAGTTAAATTCTTTAAATTTGTTGCATGATGTGGAGAATGCATTTGGTCTGGGGCAGCAGCTTATTTCAGACAATTCCCTGGTGTGGGAATCAGCATGGATCAAGGATTATTCTGGAGAGGCCCTTGGGAAGCAGCTGCCCTGTATTCGAAAGTAAGAGAACTTTAGGACACGAGCAGTACCATACAAATTGATCTTGTAGCCTGGGAAATATCTGCTGAATTTGCTAGTATAGATTTCCCCATTATGCCTATCCCAAAATTATTTAACGAAAGAAAGAACATGAGGAACAGAGGATGCAGCTTTTTCCTCACACAATTATGTTTACATTCAAAAAAAAGCACTTTTTTTTAGACTAATGCATTGGCTCATTAGGATTTTTGGTGATGTCTTTTGCGTTCCGTCCAGAAGAAAATCCGGTTTGTTTGTTAGATCCTGGATACCCTTTCCCTGTGGCCACAAATATGAAGACATCAGAACCCATGCAGCCAGATATCTTTACACATAAAGAAGGATTTAGATTTAACATCTAGCTTAGCCTAACCCTCAGGTCAAACATAAATGCACATATATCTGAATTCTGAAAAGAGCTGAAGCCTTGTGAGAACAATTTTTATAAAACAACTGCAAATTCAATGTCAAGCCTCAGTCCTGCCTTGCCTTAAAACCCAGATTCCAGTCTACATTTTATATTGACTTCTGAGTTCAGGAATAGATAATAGCGATGTCAATCAATTTCTGCAAAATATGTTGCTTCCCTCCATATCTCCCCCAAGTGAAATATTAAAGCTAAGACACAAAATGAACTTGTGGGTTACAGATACTTACATGTACCCTTTGAATTTATTGAGATCATTGTTAGGCATTTCACAGATGATGGTGTTTTGGAAAAATTCTGGTTCAAATAAAGTATTCTGCAAAAGAAAACACACTGGGAGTGAGCATCAAATACAAAGAGTACTTGAAATGCTAAACACTAACACAAATGGGCTTGGTAAATGCACTTCACCAAACAAACAAATAAATAAATAAAAGGTAAAACCCTGCCCTTGGATTCATACACAGCCAGACGGTGCAGCCAAGAGCGAAAGCTGCCTATAGTTTTAATTTTTAAATTCTCAAATAGCACACAAATAAATTCTTTTTTTTTTTGTCAACAAAAATCTATTTCACCATAAGCAAACTTAATTGCAAAAAATAATGTAAATTTTTTTTTTCAGAAGGGCATTATCACACTATAGCAGATCTCCTTTGCTGGATTAACAAATCCTTAAATTAAATTAAAAAAATGCTGTGTATTGGACAAGACAACACAGATGCTGGTTAGTAAATGCACCTGTCTTCATTTAAGGTAAATGTAACAAAGTTCAAATTCCTTATGAAACAAAACAGTCTTCAGCCAAAAGCAAGATCAGCTGAAAATAATTTCAATGTTAATATGGATTTTGAAATATATTAGAAAAATTGCTTTACTGGTAAGGAATACATGATCACAAAATAAGAACTCGCATACTTGAATAATTTGAATACAGTCAAATAAATAAGACTAAAACAGACTAACAGCAAAACAAATAAACAAAAGTCCCAAAAGAAGGAAGGGGGGAGAAAGAGTCCTAAGTGCCAGGAGAGACAAATCAAGAAGGAGCTTCGTAGGCTAAGTGCTTACTGAAAAAGATCTGGGAGCTGAAGCAAGACACACACTTTTGCTTGATTTCCCTTACTCAAGGAAACCGGCTTGCTTTTCGGCTGCGTGAAGCAGTCCAGAAAGCTGACAACATGAAAGGTACACGATTGCCATAACTTTTTCTTTCTCAGCTGAAAAGATACAGAAGACTTTCATTTTAGATCAAGAACATGTAATAAGAATGGGATGCGAGAAACATGAAAGAGAATCATTATTGCTGTGTAATAAAAGCGTTAAGAGAATTAAAAACCACTTGAATCTAAACTCCTCCCATTAGGAGATTCAGAACTGGAAATCAGGTCTGCTGCTGTGCTTCCCTACCTTCTTCTAAAGCAAGAGAGAATTCCAGAAGTTAGACTCCTTCAGAAAATTCAAATCTTAAGAATCCTTCATTGAAATTCATAAAAGCTTTGGCAGACTGCAAGAGCAATTCCTCACAGTGCTAGTTCCCAAGTCTCTCTTTTTTTTCTTTACTGTGCTCTAATTCTTAAATTATTTTCTCTCTCCTGTTCTTCTTTTTCTGAGCAATACATAGATTTTATACATATACATACAAAATAAAATGTAAGCACAAACAAGTAGAGAATCTGATCTAAAAAATAAATTTTGGAGGAAAAATAAAAGCTTGATGATATCAGGGCATATTGTATGCCTTCTGCCCCACATGGTTGAATATTTTTACAGTCTCTTTTAAGATCATTGCTGAATCTTATTCAACTCAGTAAACTCAAGAGAAAAATCAATACTTATTTGGTTATCCTATAAATATTTGTACAACAGGAGAATGGCAAGATGCAAGAGGAATATGGAGAGCTCATTACTCATTGAACAACCTAATAGGTTTCTAGCTAGAAAGGGGTAGAGAAAGATGATTCTTCTCAACACATTTTCTTCTGATGACAAGAATTTTACTATAGAAAATTCAAGTTAGAAAATGGCTTAAAGAAAAGAAAAAAAACCAACAAAACAGCTTCCTTCATCTCTGTCTTTTAAAGTTATGTGAATTCAATATTCCTAAGCATATCCTAAACCAAAGAACTAACCTCAGTTCATACGTATTTCATTCCTCCTTAAAGAGTCACACTTTATAGATGTAATTAAATCTGAGAAGTTTTATGGAGCACTTAAATCACAAGATTAAACAAAGCTCAAAGAACAAGGAAGTAGTAGTAGACAGGCACGCTAAAACCAGCTCGTATGCTATTTAGCACACTGGGTTTTTTTAGTCAACATACTGTTTACACTAATAATTTAAAATAACAGGGTAATATAATGATTATTTGAGCTCTGACCTTCCTGAGCACTGGGTATCACCATGGTCAGAAATGCATTCCACTTTGCCTATGTAACAAGACTTCGTATGTATAAACAATTCTGGGCACACAGTTTATCTAAATAATGACTCCAAAACTTAAAAAAACAAAACAAAACAAAACAACAAAAAAACACGAACAGTTGGTCTGAAGCATAATACAGCACATGGGTGTTTTCTGATTTGAAAGAAGACTTCTTCATATTATAAACGACTGAGGCAAAAGTTTGGATTTTGTGTAACAGCACAGCCTCTAAAAGAAAAAATGGAAAACCTCATATATAAAGAATGCCCACATGAGATTGGTGCAGTAGCCAGCTGAACAATCAGCCTGTTGAACAGCCAGAACAATTCCTACCTGTAAGTGTACCTGCCTGGTGAAAGAGCAATAGTACATCAGCTGCAACAGGGAAGCAAAATCCATAAAGAAGCATACAGCCACTCTGGAAGGGCTGCACAAGCTGTCTTCCAATTTCTATGCAGAAATAATTCACTCAGTAATAGCAGCTTTTCTATGGGATGTGCTCTGACTACTTGCAGGGTGTGGATGGCTTATGCATAGGAAAGACTTGCTTCAGTAGCAAACCTGAGTACTGTGTATTGTCTCTTAGGAATCCATTGATGCAGTTTCCTGCAGGCAACTACCGTCTGAGGTAAATCTTCCCTTTTATACAGCTATCCCTGTCCAAGAATAACAGAGAGCTTTTGGGACAAAGTGCTGCCTTCTGCCCAGGGCATTAGCAGTAACAGCAAAAAATTTTTGCAGGTGTGTTGAAGAAACCAGCCCATCAAAACTGCTGCACTTTGTGGCTGCAGCTGCGGTGCAAACGGGCTCAGACCAACCCCTGTCTGCATGGGCTGCATTTTCAGTAGACTTACCTGGCCAGAGAACCCCATCACGACTCGTCGTTGTTTAAGGTTTGTCTCCCCATCAAGGTTTGCTGTTTCCAAATGGCAGATCCCATTTTGATCAGAGGAGTACAGCAAGAGGATATCAGCTGGGATGGTCTCATTACACTGCAGCTGCACAAAATCCCCCACTTGTACATCTTTCCAGCACTTTTCAACATAGGCACGGTCCTTCCTGTTGGATTAAAAAAACATCATGGGTAAATGGTGACATCAGGAAGGCAGGCCCCCTGGTTAACAGGGCTTCAATAAAAGAAAACAGGCCAGTGGTGGCACACCGTTGTAATTTTTTAAGAGAGACAGCAAAACACCTAGAAATTACTGCTTTAGACAGTTTCATAGTACTACTTTACCATATCTCTCATTCAAAATAAAATATCTACCTGAAATAATAAAAAAAACCTACAACAAAATTTCTCGTTCTAGTGTTAGGCTTACATTCTCCACCGTAAAACTAGAAAGGTGCTCAGACAAAGAGGTATTTTAAAGTATCTTATGCAAGAAATTCAGACATTTCTCCAACCGTATTCATTGGTTTTGACTATGACTAGGTCTCGGATATTTTCCATCATCAACATATAGACCCTGAAAGAAATAAACCAGTATCACAGCCATATTTGCTTCAGGTCTCTTCAATTTGTAATTCTCAAAAGCTAATTTCGAGTCTTGAGCTTAGGACATAGAATCATCTTCAAAAGGTAGAACAGCATGCAAATGTTCCTTAATATTAAGAGGAAAAAAAACAAAAAACAACTGGAACTCAAGTTTAATGGAAAAGGTAAGGGCAAGAAACAAAGAGCTTCTAAATTTAAAAAAAGAAAAAAAAAAGAAAAAAAGAAAAAAAACAACAGCCATGGAGTTCAAGGAAAGGAAATTACTATTTCATTAACAAACTAGTGTTCAATGGTTTGGGATATAGCATTTTCTGACATTACCTTTCCAATAATTAATCTTTCAACTGCTCTTCATCAACTAAGCAAACTGAGAACTGCACAATAAGCTTTAGAATTAGTTAGTTAGAATGAGAAAACTGCACAGGAAACAACAGCCCAGTTCCTCTAAACTTTTGAGAGTAAATTATTTTTAATACAAATAATTGAATCATCTTAGGTCTTCCCTCTGTAAGACCGAAAATGCTTATAACACAAATGCTCAAGATGCACACTAAAAGGCTTTTTGTAATGACTCAGTCTCATTTTTACATAAGTTTTGAATCATCCTCATTTATTGCCTGAAGAATACTGTCTTTCAATTAAGTGCTTGTTTCATGAGCATTGATACAGAAGATAAAATGTTTTGCTCCAATTCAAAGGCACACATCCAAGCATTGCTTCAGAGTCAGGCCAATACTTCCTGCTAACCTACTTTCCTGGTCTTCTGTAAAGGGGAGCCAGCCCTAATGCTGTCAGGCAATCCCTTGCAGTTGGCTGACATCCTTATCTGTAAAGCAACATGAAATAACAACTTCCTGCAAAGGTTATGTGTACAGTTAAATTCTGTGCATTTCCCAGTGGCTGAAAAACAAACAAACATACAAAAAAACCCCACAAACCTAACTGTATAAACTGATTTAGTGGTAGATGTGAGATGCACTTAAATATTGCTAAGCAATCTTGTAGCAAATACTTTTTCGTTTTTACATTAATTTTTCATTCATGAATTGTTCATTTTTCTGCCTTTATTTATATGCATTTCATTGTTTCTTTTGCTCAACAGCACACATAAAAAGATCACACTGATAAACAGAAGTCTGCTGTAAGCTAATTTGATATTGCTGCTCTTTCAAAAAAAAATAGAAAAAATAATTCCAGACCAGTTTCTATTTCAAAGATATTTGAGCAGGTACATGTTGAATATTTATTGCTCTACAAAGTGGACAATAATGTTAATATAGTAAAGCCACTAAGCAACTAGGAATCCTTCCTATATCAAATGCTTTTCCAGGAGAACTTAATTTGTTTGTTTAAAACATAAAACACTCAGAGATTACAGGAACAGTTTAGTACAAGCAGATGGGTTGCCTTGCTACCCTAGATATATGGCTGTCACGTATAGTTTGCATATACTGTTTGCTAGAACTTCTGCAGGGCAATCCTACTTTTCTCTACGTCAATTCTTGCACAATTCTGATATTTATGGAACACGCTTTTGATTTTTTCTGCTCACTGCTTTCTGCTATAGAAAGGTCTTTCCTAGCTGACTATCTTCTACATCAACCTAAAAAAACAACAAGTTAATAAAAATAATCCATAGAAATCATAGATTTGTAATATTTTTTCAATAATCCCCTATGAACCTAACGTTATGCACACAGCTTCAAGTTCTGTCCGTTCACTAATTACAGAAGAGACAATGAGTCAGAAAAGCCAAATGACTTCTTTCAGATTAGAGGAGAAGTCTTGTTTAGCTAGTATAAATTGCTAGTATTCCATTCTTGTATTCAGGTGAACAGCATCCCTCTCTCCTAATGAACATCAAATTCGGTGAAGAAGCAGTTTCTTTGTAGAGAGCTCTATTTCCTGAAAGAACTATTTAGCTGGAGCTGTGAGAGTAAGTTTCCTACATTATAAAGGTATTCTAAAACTTTGCCAAGAATTACCAATGAATAAAAGAACAAAAAATACTTCACAAGGAAACTCTCACACCCCACAGCAACATTGGCCCAGTTGCCTAGAAAGATTTTTCAAATGAAGCAGTTTCCTTTCAGCAATTCCTGTAACTGGGAACACTGCCCATTTCTCTCTTCTTTGATTAAAGTTCATAGCACATGCTTCGGTTGCTAAATAAACAGAAGAGCTTCATAAATCTAAGATGGTCTGACAAGAAACATATAAAAGACAAACACATTTATGCAATAAACCAAACAAAACGTGGTGATTTTCTATAGGCAGAGAGCTGAAAGCCTGAATCTTATTGCACGTGGCATCAGGGCTGTGGGACGTCAGATTTATGATCTAGGATGAAAGTTTCCCATTACCTTCTTTCCTTTACCAGTCAATTTATCAACCACACACTTAAAAACAGTTCCCTTGCTTCCTGGTATAATGGGTAGCATGACAATATCCCTCACAGGGTAACGCAGACAAAAAGAGACAGCCTTGAATAGTCACAGCAGTCTGCCAGAATTTGGTGTCGGACTCATCATATATGACCAGTAGGACCGAACTGAGCGGACTTTATGAAAGCATTTCTGGGAAGAAAGGATCATATAAGAAAGCCTGCTGTAGTTAGATACTGTGGGGGAACATGAATAAATTATTGACTTTGTGTCAACAATATCATTTTACATTCTTGAATTCAATAAAAATGAACTTCAAACAAAAACTGGGTCAAGCAGGATGGTGAATAGGAGGAAATAAAGAAATATTGTTCTGCTCTGCAGAGGAGATTAAATAAAGGTATTTTTTCATATGCATCCCACAGGATGTCTGTGAGTCCTAGACTGTCTGTGAGAAAGATCTTCAGAAAGCTTTATTATGCATAACTATCATATCATCAAATTAGTTCAGTAAGTTTTATTTCCTTGAATTCCTAAAAGTTGCATGTGAGTTTCTTTTGCAGCTTGAAGCAAAGACATTATTTGCTCTACCTTTAACCCTGTACATTGCCACTAGATTATAACACCAGCCACTCTGGAAAAAAAATTACTGTCACATATAGACAAAGCCAATTGTATGTTTGTAATTGTATGTAAATTCTCTACAATTGTATTTATTGTATATAAATTCTCTAGAATGTTATATTCTCAAGTATCACTTTATCAAAAAATGCTAATGCTCTGATGTTCTCAATGTTACACAGTAAACAGAATTACACAGAAATTTATACTTTACAGATTATTTTTGCAAATAGAAATTGAACACACTATCGAAGATTTTAACAGCTTTTATATGGAAATCCCCACAACATGCTTTCTAGCACCACTTCATGGCCATGATCTCAAGGCTAGGAGCTACTGCCGTAAAACTTTGAAAAAAGGACAACAAAGGAGCAGATCTGGGACTTGAGGAAGGCACTAGACTGGAGGGAAACTGATTCTGAAACCTGCCCATAGGCTAGAGTACAGCACAGCTTGAATTAATAACTCCAGCTCAGGAATACTGTATCTGAGCAGAAGTATTGTTTTGTCCATGCAGATTCATCACTGTCTTCTGCCATGTTACTATCATTTGTAGATGGAAAGGCTGATTTTGTGACGTGGACATCAGCCCAGCAGCATCAATGAATCATCATTTAGCAGCAGTCAGTCCTGTAACAAGACCTAGCAATCTGTAATAACCTTTCCCCTCCATAGCTGTGGAACACTCCCTCAGGATTCCAGTAATGCAGTAAGATAGCAATGAGCATCTTTTAGAGATAATGGGAATTAAATTTTTCTAAAGTCTAATAAAATACATTTTTTAATTACACCAGTTTGGTGTTACAAATTCCTGTATGCTAGCAACAGATACTAACTTTTTGTGTTAAAACTATCTATAGCATCCTACTATGGATGTTATTATTTCAATGATAAAAGAAGTCAATATTCAACTTCTGTAATCATTCCAAGATCATGTGGAATGCTAAAGTAAAGCAAACTGAACTAAGTGCCAGAAACTTAGAAATGTATTACATGTTCATACACAATGTTCTGCCTTTCTTTTAACTTACTTTTTTTCCCATCTCTATCTCGATTTTATAATGACATACACCAAATGAAGAAACACAATCAAGTAGAAGTCAAAAGTATTTTGAGAACACATTTGCTTAGTCTTTACTACATTCTTTTAGTAAGCTATTGATTAATGTATTTAGGAAAATCTATTTTTTTCTTTTTGAATATTTCCTAGAGCAAAATGCTATTACTACAATTCTGCAGGCACTAGCTGGAGTGAATAGGTAAAACCAAGATCTGTTACTTAAAAACCAGTAATCACTGGCATTGGTTTCTGAGGACTCCTTTAATCTTACCAAGTTTCTGGAAGCCACAGCCTAAATCAGCTTTTCCAATAGACATCTCCTTACATAACCATGTAGCATCTTTAAGTCACATGGTAGGAGCCAGCTGCTCTCCAGGATTTAATTGTGTTTTAAAAATTAAGATAGGTAAGATAGGACTTAATGCTACAATCTCATGATTCTGCAGGTATCTGAGCCAAAACAACAGATTCTCATTTATTTCTGCTTTGTCTTTAGTAATTACCTTCAGCTGCTTTTGGTTAAACCATTGAGCATCTTTTCTGTGAAGCACCTTTAAATGCCTAGGCAGGTAATAGACCTCAAAAAAAGCTCTAATAAAGCAATATACGAACTTGTGGTAACATTAGTTATATATTTATGGATTTTCTTCCATAGAGCCCAAGGATCCTTACTGTAGCGATATGCAGTGACTGATAAGATCCACTAGCTCACTGCTCTTTGACCAGTTACTTAAAGACTGCTAATCACTAGCATTAGCTTCTGAGGAAACTTTTATCTTAATCTTGGAAACTAGACATTTTTATTTTGCATTTTGTCAGCTCATTACATCGCACATCTCTTCACTACACAATCACCATGCTCAGCATAAGACAAACTCACGTTTTAACTATTTCTTACAATTTTGGTACCACCGTTTTCAAGCAGTTGCATGGTGGCATATAACAAACTGGAGCATCCTCTTGGTTGAGACCAATTTCTCAGGTCACTGGAAGCCGAGAAATTCATCAGCCTGCACAAACAGAAGGCACTGTTTACCTTCAGTTACACCCACTGTTAATTCAGGTATCCACTGTTAAACTAGATACAAAAATTCCATACTACTTGGAGGACATGTAGAAGCTATACGGATGACAGAGCACAGAATGAGTGCCTGCTGCCAGTGGTGGTCCCCCCCCACAGAATGATATACTCATTTTTGGCATTAAGCAAATGAATGGCATTGGATCTTTGCTGAAGGAAAGTGAGTTGCAGTAATATAGCAGATAATCATCCTGCAGTTATTGTAACTTATTTATATTTCTACTTCTATATGAAAAAAAAAGTTTAAATTGATCAAGTTCTTTCTCTGTTGCTGTCTTAGGAATGCATCTTCAGCCATGTGGAAGACGGGATATGAAGCCAAATCTTCAGCTTCCAGTTGATTATATTCATCCGTCATTCAGAGGAGGAACCACTGAGGTATAGAAGCCTTGATGTTGCTGTGCCCAAGAAAATCAATTGAAATTTTGCCTGAGGGAAGGTGATAGGACTTCAAGCAGACCAGAGGCTTGAGACTCTTTTTTTTGGTGTATAAAATGAACCAACTAAAGCCTCCAGCAGGCTCCTAGTCTTTAAAGTTATGCTTTGTTAGAAACAAAAATAATAAAGCAGAAAGAAAAGGTTCTTTAACAACTGAAAACTCAGTGCTGCTGAACAAGACTTTAAATGGAAGTGTTGGCAAAAAACCTCTTTTTGCTTACTGTGCCCTTGGCAGGATGGTGTTTTCCTCTCATCCTGCTTTCTTCTCAAAAAACTTTTGGGTTCACCCTGGGTTGAATGAGCTGCATATGATGTTTCCTGGGTCCAGAGAAATGTTGCCCTTTTTTCTTTCACTTCTGGGATTTGACAACAGGCCTATTCCTGTTTGCAAGCACATTCCCTGCCATTCTCCGCTATCTCCCAGACTGTACTTAAGCTTGCAGACCTCTGTGTTGCTGCTTCCCTGGCCAACCACACCTTCTTTCCTGACATGGGTAGCATCCAGGAAAGGTGCAATCTCTGTTCCTTTCAGGTCTGATTGATCAGAGCATATGAAGGAGGTTGAAGGCAGCCTTCCTCTTTACTACTCAGCTATCCCAAGTTTAAGAAAATATAAAGTATGCTATATGTATTGTAACTGGTAGACAAGCAGGTCTTCATTGCTGTCAGAGGCTTCCTATACAATGAATCTAACATTTGCCTTATAAATTACAATACTGAATTATGAAATTTAAATCAATTGCAGTATTTTAATTCTCTTTAAAACTGGTGAATCTAGCTCAAGTCATTTTCAGCTTTCCAGCTGCTGGCCTTTCTGACTTTGTGCATTGCAGCGATGAGGTCTCTGTTTTTCTCTTATTTCAACATCACTTGCTTTAGGACTAATCCAGAGTTAATGGTGATGCAGAAGTCTTTAAATGTTCTAAAACCTTATACTAAGCAAATAAAGAATAACAACAAAGGCCAGACTGACTTTTTATTGACACAAACACTAGGTGGGCCTACAATGGAATAGGAGATTGATGCTTGTGGGAGCTACTTGAAAACCACACGGTCTGTAAGCAACCGAAGAATTTTTCTACAGTGAGTACAATGGGGGTCTCTCAACATTTAGTATGCCTGTTGCCTTAACTAGTTATCTGAGAACACCACTAGATCATTCAAGGAACATACACTAGGCTTCTCTGAATCACTATTTCAGATATCTGAGTTTATGTGCCTAAAATTAAGCAATCTGAACAGCTCAGATAATGTTTTTTTACAGGTGCAGCTGCCAGATGAACGTGCATTTAGTCAAGCATGTAGCTCTGACATCTTGCACTGTGCAAAGTCCTTGCATTTGCATTTGAGTGTCTATTGATAATAGTCAGAAAAATTTAGGTTTAATTTTCTAAAGTGTGAAATCAATTTACAATCCTGTCTGGATGCTATGGAGTATTTGGAAATTATTACGGCTTAATCCTAGAGGTATATCACCCCCAGACCATAGGTTAATTATATATCAAGTAGTTTCTTGAACATTATAGAACTCTGAAAGAATCAAATAATAGCTTTTAGTAACTGTTGGCTTTTAGTCACTTACAGGCTTGTATACTACATTAAGTGCTGGTCCCTACTGTTAGTTAGTTAATAACAAACTGGAGAGAGTTCAGAGAAAAGTAACCAAAGTAGGTTTGGAGGGACTGACTGACAAAATGAAAAGTATGATCTATATACATATCTTACCTAAAAAGTGTCTGGGCGTAACAAAGCTAACATGTTAAAAATTACACATATATTAAGACTGTAATTGTTATGGATGAAGAATAATTAGGGTTGCATGAAGCCAGGTCACTTGAGGAATTTTAAAGCAATTAAAGAGGGATAACAAAGCAGAATATCATAGAAGATGCTTTGACAATCACATTTCGTAATAGTGGAAACCTCATTGCTAGGAAAATTTAAAAGTAGACCAACTATATTTTAAAGGATACCACGAGAAAGGAAACAATTAAATATAAGTCTGTACCATCCACAACTGAATTTTTAGTTCTCTTCTTTTGGTATTGTGTGATTTATTTTGGCAGCACAACAGCTTGTACACAATTATTATGCTTCCAAAAACCTTTGATTCAGAAAGTCCACAATCAAACACCAGATCTAAGCTATTGCATCTCCCCAAGACACTCTAATATTACTGTCTCCACTTTTTTTAATTAAACGGTCTTTAAGTATGCTACTTGAAATGTCTTTTCCTTCATTTAACTAGCAGGCTAGATTACCCATTCCAGCTGATCTCTGTGAAAAGAAAATGAGAAGTAATGTGTTTACAGGGCAGTCTACTTGAATTCAATTTTCTTCGCTCTGTGCTGAAGGAAGCCAAGTTACTGCATTTGCCCCAGTCTTCAAGAAAGTTTTGGAGAACATTCAGTCTTCAGAAAAGAGAGCTCTCCCTTTGTATGTCTTTTGAAATAGGAACCAGAGATCTTGTTACTGAAATATACTCTGCAAGACTTCAAATCTAATTAATTTTCCATCTTAGGATGGAAGATGAGTTGTTTTATTAAAAAGAATTCTTAGTTGCCACAAGATTAACAAGATTCACAGTGCTTTGAAAAAGACTTTCACCTGTGTTAAAAAATTACCTACAGCAGATGATTCACATGGAAGAAAATTAGAAGAAAACTCTTCCATGACTTTGCAGCTAGCAAGAAGAACAAGAAATATCAGCTTCCCAAAGCACTACAGAAGCCTGATTAAAATTATTCATGATATAATAAGCTGTAACTACAGACGTGATGGCAATTGCAATTATCCATGATTCTTCCAGACAGCATAAATGGTACAGTCTGAAGCCCTCCTTATTTTCCTTTCCCTTACAGCACTGGTTTTGACCATAAAACTCTGGTTAAAATACAAGATACTACACAATATTTCATCACAGATCAAAGTCCTTTTTATGGAATGGGACGATCAGTTTTAAGATGGGCCATGTCAAGTTTCTGTATATAAAAGTACTCATGGCTACAACTTGAATCTGGATCTGTATGTACATCGTAAATCCATAATAGACATTTTTCTCTTATACAAACAATTTTTTATCATACTCCCCACTTCTCACATTCCTATGGTAAAAATCTTTTAGATATAAATTAGCATGGCTGCTTTATGTCAAGAGGAAGTAAGAATCCCATGCAGATCTATCCATTAGTACCTACTGTACCACCTATTATTCTCTGTCATACTGGTCTTAATAAGAAAGGTTAACAAATAATCCATTGCCTCATGGATTAATGAAACACTGGAAAGATTAAAAATTCCAGCTAAATAGCAACCTGAAATATAGGAAAAAGAGGTAATTTTAGCACCCAAAGAGCAAGAATTATTGGTAGTTTTCATGGTGGAACAGAAAAGAAATCTTAGATGAACAATATTTAGAAACTTGGAGAATGTCTGCTTTTCCAGACTAGTTTGCAAAAAGAGGAGAGACTTTGTTTCTGACAAATCATTATCTATATGTGGGGATAAGTTTAGCCACTGAACAAGCAAATCCATTATTTCCCTGTTTAACCAGCAGGGTATAAAACCAAAAAAACCCCTGGCAAACACATGCAAGAGAAACAAACAGTAATGACAGAAGTAGGTGACAAAAAGCCAGAGTTCTGCAAGATACTGCTTGTAAGAATGTACATTATATAAAATACTGATGATTAATGTGAGGGATGACAAGCAACGTTCAGGGAAATGGAAAGTTTTGCTCTTCTGACAAACTGTTGTGATATTTTAACAAGAAGAAGTCATTTTCTACTTTGCAGAGAGAACAGTTTTGATACATTAAAACGTATTTTTCAAACTCCTTAATGTCCTAAAAGAAAGAGGTCATGAAACATTTTGAAGAAGGCACAGATGCTTATAGATACTTCATTTAGAGATGACCAGAGTCATACATTACTATCTCCTATCTTTAAACTGTGTTTATACACAATTTTTATTTTACGTACAACCTAATAATAAATGAAATACACCTGAAAGCAAGCCTACAATTCGGAGTATAAAATTCAAAGTAGCTCAAAGGGCTACAGTTTTCAAAAGTTTCTTGGCATATAAGGATGCAAATAAGGACACATTAGCTTGACAGATCTTGTTCTGTGCTACTGTTGTGTACTATATCGATCTTGTTTTGTGCTATATTGATTGTGCAGATCTTGTTCTGTGTTATATTGATAAAATTAAGCTCTCCTGAAAATTTCTTAGAAATCCAGGGCTTGGTAGTTATTTAAGCACCTGTTTTCATTGCACGCTATGTCTAAGAGGCCAATAGCCACTCCAATACCATGAAACTCAAGTTTTCCTTCCCAGTCTGAACACCCGGTTTAAAGAAAACAGAAATATCTTTCCCTGTATGAAATATCAGGTGTTATCTAGTTACCAAGACTTTTCTCCATTTTCTTAATCACTGTGATTTTCTAGCAGGCATTTTTTAATAGTCTGAAGCAAACAAAAAACAAAATCACCATTGATAAAAGATCTTAAGCCAACATTTTTCACAATAAAAGCTGTACAAAACCCACCTGCTGTAAATGTAACAGCCCATATGATTGATTTCTTTGTCTAGTTTATACCGCCGAAAGTCCTCCCAAGCATCTTTAATGGCTGTCATGGCCATTATAATGCAAATCGGGATCATAGAAACTTCTGGTTGGAAAGCATTCACCACCGGCACAAAATTCAGCAGCGCAATGACCACAAAATAAATATTGGCAAAGCGGTGAAACTGCTCATAGATGTTTTTAGGAAAGAAAGTCAAGATGGTATACTTTGTTGTCTTGATTTTATTGGAGTCATAGTATCTGTTTGGATTTTCCTTCCACTTCGTACTTCCAAAGGACAAATTGGAGATGATCACTCGTTTATATTCATTTTTCTTCTTTCTTTTCTTTAATTTTCCTCTCTTCTCCAGCTCTTCATTTTGGATTTCTGTGTCTGAAGCAGCACATCGGCAGCAGGTTTCCTTGAAAAAGTGTTTTTTCCAAATCATCCTAGAGAAGCAGCCTGGAAAACTTTTCCTTGACATCTTGTTTTCCTCTCAAAAAGTAGCCTCAAGTTAAATACCAACAAAGTTAGAAGAGTTCAATAGTCCAGATAAACTCCAAAATGGCGGAGAGAAGAGTTAAGCTGTCTGGAGCCCACGGCTGCCTCTCACTCGGCTCCAACCTCCACCTGCCCAGGGACAGGTATCATCCTGACCCAGCTACACTGGGTCCTAGAGCCTGCCGGGAAGCCTGCACGTCATACACGACAAAAGCATCCTGAATGTTTTGTTATTCCTGTTACAATATGCCCGGAGGCTCCATTCAGAGCATTTCCCTGGCATCATGTGTCTGCTCACATGAAGTGTCTCTGTTTTAACACAGAACAGGGATGAGCCTAATTGTACATACAATTTTCACGGTTCACTCCAAGCGTTCCTGAATCACTTTGTAAGCCTGTGAGCTGCCAGGAAGTTCAAAGGTAATGGGCAGAGCTCTGCGTACAGAAGTCAACAGAAGCCAACTATAAGCCTCTGTACAGACAGTATTCCTCTCTTCCACCTCCTCTATCTACTATTTGTTTTCACACCCATAACATGGATTATTAAAACAAACACATTCCCCCCCTTAACCAACTAAACCTAGTTGTGAGAATTATAAGTATACATAAACGATTTAAGGGCAGTTTACCTAGATTGCCCCACAGCCTTATCCTTCTCTGACAGACCCACCTCTGGACTCCGAAGTGTCCCTTTCTCACCCAGTAACCCTTCCAGCTTCCCATTTCTTTTTCCCCATTGGACTCTGTGCCACTGCCACATTAAGTGGTCAGCCTAGATGAGATTTAATTTCCAAGAGAGCTAATAAATGTGTACTAGCCATAGTAATTTTTCCTCTATGGCTTGAGCTTAAGAAGAAGTGAAAAAAGGAAGAGACCCAAATATTTAAACTTCTTTTAAAGCAAAGCACTATTGCATTATGTAGTGACAAGCTAGGCAGTCTCATGTCAAGTTATTACTTGCACAAGAAACTCTGATGAAATCAAAATGTTGCAATAAGAATTGCGCGTGAAAATATTTCTTCCTTCTGAGTCAGTACTGGGCAAACATCATAGTTTACTGCAAGTGGGTGTTGTACCATCTCCAGAGTGAAAACGTGTTGTATTGATCACCTGTGTTTACTGGAAATGCTATAAATTTTTTTTTCAGTTCCTGGTTATGCTTCACCTTGAATGCAGTTGATTATTAATTTTTGTATTAATGATTTTAGCAGGAAACTTCTGAAAGACATTTTTTCAATGTGTTAAACAGCCCCAGTGATCCTTTCCAGACTTGGATACGTTTCATATTTCCTCCAGATCCTTCTGCAACCTGGAGAAGACGTGTGTGTTGGCAGACTGGTTTGGAAACTTGGAATGAAAACCTGTGTATCGCACACAGTACTGTGATATGAAATAAAACTTCAATGATATCAGGATGACCCTGACTGAGTTAAACGAGGCACTTTCAAAAGCAGAAAGAAACTCTTCTGTATCACCTTTTACAAACTTACTGTACTCCAATGAGTCAGTAAGGGAACTGCTGCAAAATCAAGATGAGCAGTTTCCACCACATCAAAAACAAGGAAAATAATTGGTGTAGTATACTTACTTGTCATAGACCTTGGTTTTAGAGGAGTTTATCATCTTATCAAATCGGTATTTTCTATAGTTTTCAATAGCATCCTTAATCAAACTGGCAAGCAGTACCAAAATCAGAGGCAGCATAGTAATCTCCCTGTGGAAGACTTCTATTTGTGGGAACCAGTTTACAACCAATAGGAAGAGGAAATAAAGATTAGCTAGCCTGAAAAGGTACAAAAGAAATTAAAGTGGTCAGAAATGAGAACTTCTATTTTTCTTGATGCAATTCCCCCATTTTGTGTCAAAGGAATATTAATCGTTTCACATCTCTAACCTCCTCATCCTTTGCCAGAATAGATTAATCAGTTATTTAACTTAGATGCTTATTTTTTCTTTAGAAAACGCTGAGTTATATATTTTCATAATATTATACATACATCCAAATTTCCATGCATTATAAACACTTTTATTTTAATCTCTAGGAGCTGAAACTTCTTTAAGGATCCCCCAGCACCTCAGTCTTGAAAATAAACACAAACTCAAAAGCTAATTAAAAAGAGAGAATTAAAAAACTCCTCCACCACCACACACACAAAAACACAATACAAAGCAACAACAAAAACAAACAAACAAAAAAAAACCACCAACAACAATGTAAAAGGGTTGGTATAGAAAACGTGTTCAAAATTGTGGAACTGCCTGCATCAGGAATCCATAAAGGATTCCACATGTGGAAAATGGAAAGATCAAATTATGAAAGTATAAATCTAATATAAAGATTTTAAAAGTCAGAGATGGATATGACACTACTATTACTATTTATCTTGAAATGAAACTTGAAATGTTTACAGATAAACTGCTCCAGCATTCAAGCAGTAAATCTGGCCACAGCACAGGTTAGGGTACCTAGCATTTGTTTGCTTTAAATCTTCATTTCAGTATAAATCAGGTGACATTTGTTTCCAAAGAATCATCACCTAAATTTTAGAAACAAGGCACCTACAAAAGCAGCCCTTCTCTGTCATGCTCCAATATCACTGTTTCAGAGACAACTCTTATATGCCATGCATCCTTGAATGATTTTTTTTTTTACCTGTGAAATTGCTCAAAAAGATTTTTGGGCAAAAAAGTAAACCACGTGTATTTTGTAGTCTGTATCTTGTTTCCAGAATAAAACCTAGAAGCTTGGTCCCAGTCTCTCTGCTGTCTCCCGTTGTTCGGAAACACAACCCTCCACTTGTTAAAGTTGACTTTTGATTTATCTCTGGCAGAAAATAGTAGTGGGGTTGATTCTGGTACAGTCTGGGAGAGACTTATGGCTCCTAGTCGCTGCCAACGGTACAAAGCCGAGTCCACAGACAAAGCCATTCGCAGCAGGGATGTCAGGCTGAAAGACAAATGCATGACAATGACTGAAAACCAATTCCATTCTGGTAGAAAATTCACTTTGTGTCTTACTAGCAGAGGTTTAAAGCAGCAAATGGTACTACTGTTCAGTCCATTACATGTTCAGTCTTTGAGCTCAGCACTTTCTACAGAGAATGCATAGAATAAGACACAACAAAATCTTCAGCAAGGAAAAATCCATTTCTATCTCTGGGAAAAAAAAAAAAGAAAGCCCACCTCTATTTTCTTTGTGTTATAACAGCAAACTAATATAGATAAAGCCAATTTAACAGATGCGAACAATGGCTTTTCCACCACAAAGTCTGTATCATTTTCTTCAGTCATAAACTGCCACCAAATCTATTCGGGCATTTTTCTTCTAAAGTCTCAGACTTTCTTATATTGCTTTTTCTATTCACACTTACTTACAAAGGGACCAGCTCAGGTGTTGAATCTCAACAGCTCAGATAATAAAGAACTGCAACATCAATTTAATCTCATTTACATTCCCATAACAGTTTTCTAGAGTCTCCATAGAAATCTGATTTAAATGAAAAAATGCCAAACACCACTAAAACAATGGGTGTTTTATTGGGTCGTGAGATAAAGGAGCTCAGCCTCCTAATACTAATCCTATTATTGTTGAACACATGTCTTCTGACTTGTTCACACATTCACAACTGCAATTGCAATCCAGTGACCAGGACAGTCAGGCTCCAGCAGCACAGGTGTGTAAGCTATTATGTTCAATTTTAAACACCGTAAAATCCCAATTCAAAAGCAGGAGCTTGTGGACCAGAAGCTGCCATATAGGTGAGGCAGTACACATGACAGAGCAAATAAAGAAACACACTGACCTTGTGCAACTTTAAAGTTCCCCTAAACAAAACCCATGAACTGATCCTACCTCACCTAGGTTGTGCGGCTAACATTTTTTTATTTAAGCTTGGACAATGGCCATTTAGATTAGTTCATTAAAGAATTCGCTTAAACTTTATTTGATAGCAACCATGTTTGAAGCAGATTGAGAAGATCTGTACACATTTGTGCAAGACTAAATGAACCCATCTCAAACTGATACTTTGAAATGGTTTACACCTTTATTACAGGCGGGTCCTTTTCTTTTTGCTGTCAGCTTCCTCTTCCAAAATGCCTTTTTTTTTTTTTTTTTTTTTTTTTTTACTGTATGCGGTATGTGATTTCCTTTGAAAAACAAACCGTATTTGAAATGACATATGCAGTTTAGTCACAGAAGGGGAAAAAGTAGACTACTGAATTTCACTAACACACTTGAAGCACACTGTTTTAGCAGCAAGCAACAAGCAAGGTTTATGCACTATCACTAGCTGCTCAGAAAACCAATGCAGAGTTCAGCTTGCTCAGCAGTGCCTTGGGATCCTCTGTGATGAGAGGAGAAAGGCTAATTGCCACCTATCAAAACTTGGAAACACTGGCTTAATTACTCCAAACACTCAATGAATCCAGACTTAATGCCGTGTTATCTCAATAGGGAATGATGAAACTATGAATTACTGGGAAGATGCAAGGGAGGGGAAATATCAGAACAAGCAAGGGAAAGGAGTTTTTAACAGAACTCGCTGTGTACCACATACTGGAATTCCAGCCTTCAGTCCTTCCTTGATTTTAGATGACTTCACTGTGTTTGCAGTAACTGTATTCATCTGTGAAAAGATTAGCTACTGAACGGGAAAGCAGCTGCCACTGTGATAATGAGATCTGAATAGTGGCAAAGTGGTGATCTTTGGTGGCTCAGATACACACAGTACTACACACGTCTTTAACCACATAATATATATACACTAAGACTTATATAACAGTGGCATATATGAGCTACACATAACCTGCCAGAGCACCAAATTATTTCTGTACCTGTGATACATCAAAGTAGGTTAAAACTAATTTCAAATTACAAATTAAAAATGCAACAGTTTCAGGCATATTACTAAAAATAAAAGGAGATATAAATATCCTGGAAGCACAACACAGCCCAGAGAAAGCAGTCTAGGAGGTTTCTGGAGAGCGTGGAAGATAGCTTCCTGACGCAGCTGGTTAGAGAGCCTACCAGGGGAGGTGCCCCGCTAGACCTTCTGTTCATAAACAGTGACGGACTGGTGGGAGATGTGGTGGTCAAGAGCTGTCTTGGGCAGAGTGACCACAAAATGGTTCAGTTCTCTATTCTTGGCGAAGTCAGGAAGGGGACCGGTAAAACCGCTGTCTTGGACTTCCGGAGGGCAGACTTTGAGCTGTTCAGGACACTGGTTGGCAGAGTCCCTTGGGAGGCGGTTCTGAAGGGCAGAGGAGTCCAGGAAGGCTGGGCACTCCTTAAGAAGGAAATCTTAATGGCTCAGGAGCGGTCTGTCCCCACGTGCCCAAAGATGAGCCGACGCGGAACTAGACCGGCCTGGCTGAGCAGAGAGTTGTGGCTCGAGCTTAGGAGAAAAAGGAGGGTTTATAATCTTTGGAAAAGAGGGTGGGCTACTCAAGAGGACTATAAGGATGTTGCAAGGCTGTGCAGGGACAAAATTAGAAAGGCCGAAGCTCATCTGGAGCTCAATCTGGCTACTGCCGTTAAAGATAACAAAAAACGTTTTTACAAATACATCAACGCAAAAAGGAGGACTAAGGAGAATCTCCATCCTTTACTGGATGCGGGGGGGAACTTAGTTACAAAAGATGAGGAAAAGGCTGAGGTGCTCAATGCCTTCTTTGCCTCAGTCTTTAGCAGCAAGATCAGTTGTTCTCTGGATACCTGGTACCCTGAGCTGGTGGAAGGGGATGGGGAGCAGGATGTGGCCCTCGCTATCCATGAGGAAATGGTTGGCGACCTGCTACAACACTTGGATGTACCCAAGACGATGGGGCCGGATGGGATCCACCCGAGGGTACTGAAAGAACTGGCGGAGGAGCTGGCCGAGCCGCTTTCCATTATTTATCGGCAGTCCTGGCTATCAGGGGAGGTCCCAGTCGACTGGCGGCTAGCAAACGTGACGCCCATCTACAAGAAGGGTCAGAGCGTAGACCCGGGGAACTATAGGCCTGTTAGTTTGACCTCAGTGCCAGGGAAGCTCATGGAGCAGATTATCTTGAGGGTCATCACGCGGCACTTGCAGGGCAACCAGGCGATCAGGCCCAGTCAGCATGAGTTTATGAAAGGTAGGTCCTGCTTGACGAACCTGATCTCCTTCTATGACAAAGTGACGCGCTTGGTGGATGAGGGGAAGGCTGTGGATGTGATCTACCTTGACTTCAGTAAGGCTTTTGACACCGTTTCCCACAGAATTCTCCTCATGAAACTGGCTGCTCGTGGCTTGGACTGGCGTACGCTTTGTTGGGTTAAAAACTGGCTGGATGGCCGGGCCCAAAGAGTTGTGGTGAATGGAGCCAAATCCAGTTGGAGGCCGGTTACTAGTGGAGTCCCCCAGGGCTCAGTGCTGGGGCCGGACCTCTTTAATATCTTTATCGATGATCTGGATGAGGGTGTCCAGTGCACCCTCAGTAAGTTTGCAGATGACACCAAGTTAGGTGCGTATGTCGATCTGCTTGAGGGTAGGAAGGCTCTGCAGGAGGATCTGGATAGGCTGGACCGATGGGCTGAGGCCAACTGTATGAAGTTCAACAAGGCCAAGTGCCGGGTCCTGCACCTGGGGCGCAACAACCCCAAGCAGCGCTACAGGCTGGGAGATGAGTGGTTGGAAAGCTGCCTGGCCGAGAAGGACCTGGGAGTATTGGTTGATAGGCAGCTGAATATGAGCCAGCAGTGTGCTCAGGTGGCCAAGAAGGCCAACAGCATCCTGGCTTGCATAAGAAGCAGCGTGGCCAGCAGGGCTAGGGAGGTGATTGTCCCCCTGTACTCGGCTCTGGTGAGGCTTCACCTCGAGTACTGTGTCCAGTTTTGGGCCCCTCGCTACAAGGAGGACATGGAGGTGCTTGAGAGAGTCCACTGAAGGGCAACGAAGCTGGTGAGGGGTCTGGAGAACAAGTCTTACGAGGAGCGGCTGAGGGAGCTGGGTCTGTTCAGCCTGGAGAAGAGGAGGCTCAGGGGAGACCTCATCGCTCTCTATAGGTACATTAAAGGAGGCTGTAGAGAGGTGGGGGTTGGTCTATTCTCCCACGTGCCTGGTGACAGGACGAGGGGGAATGGGCTAAAGTTGCGACAGGGGAGGTTTAGGTTGGATGTTAGGAAGAACTTCTTTACTGAAAGGGTTGTTAGGCGTTGGAATGGACTGCCCAGGGAGGTGGTTGAGTCGCCATCCCTGGAGGTCTTTAAAAGATGTTTAGATGTAGCCCTTAGTGATATGGTTTAGTGGAGGACTTGTTAGTGTTAGGGCTGAGGTTGGACTAGATGATCTTAGGGGTCTCTTCCAACCTAGACGATTCTGTGATTCTGAGATTAATTGAGGTAGCTTTACGCATAAAAAGTAGCACGTCTTCCACAACTTCCCCTGGGAAACTTTTTCTACAGCTTCACAAATCACAAATTCATAACATGATCCACACTAAACTAAGGTACTGTTATATGGGGGGTATATTCTGTAGCTGGATGCTTGAGCAAAACAGCAAGCTGATGGCTTTCTTGACATGAGTTTCAGCACTGGCAATGAAAAAGTAGGAGAATCAAACATAATACTTAGAATTTTGGATCAGTAAGAACATAAAGGAGCCTGAAATTGCCATCAATGTTAGGCTGTGACACAGTAGGAAAGAAGTAAAAAGATGCATTCTGTAAAACAACAGCTTTCTTATCTCAGCCAGGTGCTTACAAGAATCTTGCAACTTAATGGCACTTCGATGTTTTATACCAGTTACTTTCTGTATGGTAGGAAATCCATTAAAAATATTACATTCTTCTGGCAATATATCTAATGTATTTGTCCCAACTCTTTCTAAATGAGCTTCATAAAATCCTTTCTCTAGAACAGAACCTTTTCTAGAATTATAAAGTATTTTAGAGGTACACACCCATTTGATATGTTTTTACATGGAGCTGTCACTGAAAGAACCCATGAAGTGTGGATTTTTTCAACATGTATTTACTGAAACAACTTGTTTTCTTCCATCTAGGTAGTGAAGCCTGAGTACTGCAACACACATCCCAAAAGATCCAGGTGATGTAGACATTTCCATCACCATTACATTTGGGATTTGGCATCTACTCCACTCCAGCATAGAGATTACAAGAAATGATAACTCCAGTGCTGGCATCTGACAGCTATTACTGTTTTGCTTAAACTCACCTTTGTCAGCCACTTCAGAAATACTTGCCTTCAAAAAGGAATTAGCAAATTCCAGTGGCCGGCTTCATTTCCAAGTGGGATTTTTCAATAGATAGAGACCAGAAATGCCAGGGAAGCACTGGCCACAGCTGCAGAATTTTGCATTATACTCAGTTACGCTGCAGTTGCTCAAGGTGTAACATGATGACAAATACAAGGAAAGTACATGGCTTTGCTTCAGCTCAGTGCTTGTCAGACTTTGAAACAAGGGGACTAAAAGAACCCCCCCATGCCCTTAAACTCCCAAACCTACTATATAGGAGGGAGCCTGGAGAAATGGTTCAGGAATACAGAGGAATATCCATGACAGCCTGCCTTTATTGCTATATAATCACAGCAGCATAAGGTTTTAGTGTCTCATCATCTAGACTTTTCTGAAGTTGCTGTCTGTTAATACTGTTACCAGCGTTCCTGTGGAGGCCTAAGAAGCCTCAGTTTCAAGAAGCTGTTTTCCCTCTTCCTTTTCATTCCATTACTCATAGCTAAACCTGTGGGCAGCTCTCCACGGGGCAAACACATTTTCACCCTGATAATTCCCAAACGGTTTTCCAGGGGACATCCTGGGGACATCCTAGCCTGGGACAAATCCGCTCCCTCCTTGTGTACATACCCCTCAAGGTTCCCACAGCTACAGACATACATTCATTATATGAAATTATGATGAATTGTTACCTATCTTATTCTTCCTTTTAGGAATAGCACTCCTTTCCACAGTCCAAACTATTGTCACTCTGGCCTTCACATGGAGATATTATGGTCTCAAAAGACATGCAAAATGTTAATGCATATTTAGATATCTCCGTTTCTGAGTTCCTGCATTTGGGAAAAAAAACAAAAACACCAACACAACAAAACAACAAGGCAGAAAGCAATACATAAGTGATTACACTAGAATCTTTTTACAGCAAAGGTAACAACCATACAGAATGTGTCAATCAGACACCAAATTACATTCAGGTGTGAGATGAGAAATGTGTAGCTGGTGCTAACATAGGAGGTTAGACACAGTGGTCACATTATTTCACAACCCTGCCTCAAAGTTTCTGAAACATTTAAAGCACTAAGCAAAGCATGAAAGCCTTTGCACATCTCCCATAAAAATATGATAGAATGTAAGTTTGAGAAAGTTTCTTATGTTTGATGAAAGACTGAAGTGAACAATACCCTATAAATTGAAATGGTATCATTCACACTGTCATCAGGACTTTTTTTTTTTCTTTGAAAAAAATCAGAGTTTCTTTGCAACAAAAGGAGGACTGAAATCATAATCTTTCTGCAGTATGTGGCACAATTTGATAACATTTATCAGGTGATTCAAAGGGACAATGTCATTAAATATTTTTTTCCTTGCCATTTGGCACATAGATTAAAATATCCAACTTCCGGTAATTAAAAAAGAGTGCTCCACAGTATTCATGGAAAAGAAACGTATTTTGCCTAACAGCTTTGTAATGGTACCCTGAAGAAGATACTATTTGTGAAATGCTATTGACTGCTACTGCTATTTACTATTTCTGCCTCAAAAAGAGGATTTTACATACGCTGTAAACACTACAGCAATGTATTTATTACAATAAGCAGCCATTAATTATATCTCATACAGCCTAAGGCCATCCTTCATGTTTTGAAAGGCTCATTTATTTTATTCTTGCTGCATTTCATCAGTGAATGAACCTGTCCCCATTGTTAAGACTAGTGCTACGTTTCTGTCCTAAACAAATTCTGGGAAGTCAAAGAGTGCTCACGATTTAGCTTACATTGTGGTAATCATTGAGAGATAGCCCTTGCTTGTATCTAGCTTGTATTATATCTAATGTATAGCCATTCTTGTATCTAGAATGTAAGGTATCCAGGGATCTGAAAGTATTTCAAATATAATTATCTTTTCCTTTTATTGGGAGGAACGAAGAGCTGAAATTTGTCCTGGGAAGGAAGATACGCAAGGATTGCTGCTGAGTCCTTTCCAAGTGCAGAGTTCAACATGTTCAAATGATTCGGTGTACCTGAGATGAACTACCATTTACTTATCTATATCAAGCCCTCTCAGGCAGGCCTATGCTTATTTTTTTAATATAGTATACTACGGTGGGAATATGTAGGCATTCGTATATCAGAGGTGAACTTTCCAAAGAAGAGACATATCTTAAACAAGAAACAAACAAGAGGGAAGATGGCACTCCAACATCCAGCACGCACTTGGTAGAATTTGCCATTTTTCCTCCATGTTTCAAGTCTATCTTCTATTTGAGAGTGCTGCAATTGCAGCCAGCAAAAACATTTGGGAAATATTTCCCTTTACCGGAAAAGAGATGCTACAGCCCACTGATGGCAAGTGTTTTCCTCTTGTATCCTTTTGCTGACAATAGGAAAATTGCCCTTGGTTTTTCATAGATAGCCTATATTACTAGCAACCTCTGTTATTGTTTAAACTCATTCTATCTTTATAGGATAGAAACTGACTGCATTAGAGAGCCATGCCAATGCACTTAACTAGGATGGATTAGCTGTGACATAGTTTAGTATCACAGTATCACAGTATCACAGATTTCTAGGTTGGAAGAGACCTCAAGATCATCGAGTCCAACCTCCGATCTAATGCTAAGTACTCCACTAAACCATATCGCTAAGCTCTACATCTAAACGTCTTTTAAAGACCTCCAGGGATGGTGACTCCACCAACTCCCTGGGCAGCCCATTCCAATGCTTAATAACCCTTTCGGTAAAGAAGTACTTCCTAACATCCAACCTAAAACTCCCCTGTCGCAACTTTCGCCCATTCCCCCTCGTCCTGTCACCAGGCACGTGGGAGAATAGACCAACCCCCACCTCTCTACAGCCTCCTTTAAGGTAACTGTAGAGAGCGATAAGGTCGCCCCTGAGCCTCCTCTTCTCCAGGCTGAACAGACCCAGCTCCCTCAGCCGCTCCTCCTAAGACTTGTTCTCCAGACCCCTCACCAGCTTCGTTGCCCTTCTCTGGACTCTCTCGAGCACCTCCATGTCCTTCTTGTAGCGAGGGGCCCAAAACTGAACACAGTACTGGAGGTGAAGCCTCACCAGAGCTGAGTACAGGGGGACAATCACCTCCCTAGCCCTGCTGGCCACGCTGCTTCTTATGCAAGCCAGGATGCTGTTGGCCTTCTTGGCCACCTGAGCACACTGCTGGCTCATATTCAGCTGCCTATCAACCAATACTCCCAGGTCCTTCTCGGCCAGGCAGCTTTCCAGCCACTCATCTCCCAGCCTGTAGCTCTGATTGGGGTTGTTGCGCCCCAGGTGCAGGACCCGGCACTTGGCCTTGTTGAACTTCATGCAGTTGACCTCAGCCCATCGCTCTAGCCTATCCAGATCCTCCTGCAAAGCCTTCCTTCCCTCGAGCAGATCGACACACGCACTTAGCTTGGTGTCATCTGCAAACTTACTGAGGGTGCACTGGACGCCCTCATCCAGATCATCGATAAAGATATTAAAGAGGACCAGCCCCAGTACCGAGCCCTGGGGGACTCCACTAGTGACTGGCCTCCAACCAGATTTGACTCCATTCACCACAACTCTCTGGGCCCGGCTATCCAGCCAGTTTTTAACCCAGCGAAGCGTACGCCAGTCCAAGCCACGAGCAGCCAGTTTCTTGAGGAGAATGTTGTGGGGAACGGTGTCAAAAGCCTTACTGAGGTCAAGGTAAACCACATCCACAGCCTTTCCCTCATCCACCAAGCGCGTCACTTGGTCATAGAAGGAGATCAGGTTCGTCAAGCAGGACCTACCTTTCATAAACCCATGCTGACTGGGCCTGATCGCCTGCTTGCCCTGCAAGTGCCGCGTGATGACCCTCAAGATAATCTGCTCCATGAGCTTTCCTGGCACTGAGGTCAAACTGACAGGCCTGTAGTTCCCCGGGTCTGCCCTCCAACCCTTCTTATAGATGGGCGTCATGTTTGCTAGCCGCCAGTCAACTGGGACCTCCCCCGATAGCCAGGACTGCTGATAAATAATGGAAAGCGGCTCGGCCAGCTCCTCCGCCAGTTCTTTCAGTACCCTCAGGTGCATCCCATCCGGCCCCATCGACTTGCGCACATCCAAGCTCCGTAGCAGGTCGCCAACCATTTCCTCATGGATAGCGAAGGCCACGGTAGTATTCTTTTAAATGTTATTTCACCTGAAGATTTTTGTAGAAAAAAAAAAAGTAGTCTTGTTGACTAGAAGAGAAAGCTCATCAGAAAGTCAGCAATAAAAAAACAACTTTTTCTCTTTTGAAGTTACCTCATTCCTGCCAAGTGACAGGCTTAGCTACATATGTACATGCCCCAGACTTCTGAAGCTGGAGACAGGAATCCTGTCTTTCCGGCATATGCACAGGAAACTTTTACACAATCTCGCCTCACATAATTTTTATTAAAGGAGATGATAGATCCACCAAAAAAAAATAAAATCCTACTTGTAGGCGTATGTAAAAAAATGCCTTCAGAAGCTATCAATACAAAGCAGCAACTTGCAGAACTATCAAAGCAAGATGAGGTCTATACCTTGTATTCAAAAGTTGGTTGTGTATTTCTGAAAAATTGACTTCAGGGCAAAATTTCAGACAGGGTAGAGCTTATTTCTGAAAAACAGTACTGTGAGAAAATGCAGTGATAGCACTTACATGCAGATATGTGCCCTATCAAGAACTACAACTAAGAAAACGTCCTTCCAAATTTTCACCTGATATTTTCATTTTGACATTGCTTGCAAGGCAAGGAGGCATCAAATAACACAAATCCCCTCTAATATTTAATTCTGTTATTATAAAACTTTTTTTTTTCCTAATTGAAAGCAGCAGCAGCATTTTTTCTTTTTGATATCCTATATGGACAATGTGGAATTCACTGATTCACTGAAAAGAGCCATTCCAGGGAAGGTTTGACTGGGGAGATAAACATTACGAAGTAAACTGAGTATTATGGAAATCTCAGTCACAAAGTTCGTTATCTGCTTTGTAATTATCTGCCAGGAAGTTTTTTTTTTTTTTTTTTTATGGTGATACTGTACAGAAATTCCAGCTCAGTCACATCAGTTCAGAGAAAATATTTTGTGGTTAACATGAATGGAAAAGGGAAAGGAGACAGGGAGGAACAAGGAAGGCAATTACATTGATTAGCAGGATATGGACCACAGCCTAAAATTATGCTGTAACATTTTATATCAGAGAAATAATGCTTGCAGTATGAAAGAAAGTTGCCAGAAATGGAAAAGAGAGCCATAAAGACCTGCTTCATCCAAAAAATGCTAGTCACTGCAGATCGCTCTTTCAACTGACAAGATAAATGTATTATGGATTAACAGTTATATAATGTTTTTGAGAGCAAGTTTGTGTTTGTATCAGATAAACAGAAAAGAGCTTTTCATAAATCTAATGCATCACTGGACCACAGGGCTTCACTATTATTATATTAGATTGACACGTTTTTCATGTCTTGACTAGATTCTCTTTCCTTAGGGAAGAAATCCAAAAATCTCGCAATAATAGGTTAATTATAAGACTCTTTCCCCAGGTCAGACTAGATTTTACTGCTTGCTGCAGAACTTTCCTTTAGCTTGAGCAGTGCAGAGGCATGTTCAGGCAGCACAATCTTCTCCAGGGCTGCAGCTGTGTTATTAAGACTGGTTTCAAAATAGATGTGCTCTCAGCATATGCTGACATACAGGTCACGCAGACAAGGATGATTATCAGATGTTATTCAAGAAGGAATTTGCCAACTTGCAAATAGTGATGCTGGATGCTGTGTTTAGCTTCACTCCGTGAGTAAGGAGTTTGCTTTGGTCCCCCAGATTACATGCTCATTTAAATGAAGAGTTAGACTGAAATTATCTGGCTCACTGGAACAACGAGCATTGCTGCCAGCATGCCCAAACACTACAGTGATCTACTTTTATTTTGTTTGGGCCCACTGCACTTTCCATGAGTGTAGGCAGAGGTAGATTCTGCATCTTTACCACCTTCTAATTAAGTTTGCCCTGTTAACTCACACTTTCAGTTTAGGACATACTGGAAAGAGACACCTGCACAGAACTTTATATATATCAAGTCCCTAACGTCTGACTTGGAGACAACAGATTGAAAGGGCAGGTCTGTGGTTTTCATGACTTCAGAGATGTTCTGGAGGTTTCCCTTACAAGTTGGTGCCCAGATATGGGCAGTGAATGCCATTATATCTCCCAGAAATGTTTTAGGTGCACATATCTTTTCAAGCAAGTAAATACATGAGACACAAAACTGCAAGCTTCAGCCCAGTGCCGAAGTGAAATTGGTTAGAAGCACACATCTTGGCACGTATGTAGTTTTTAAGGATACACATGAAGGTACCATATCAAATACAGATGCTCTCTGAAATCAGAAAATATCTTTTCTTTATTCCTCTTATCCAGAAATTACGAAAACCAGAGTCTAGGAAGTCTTAGTCTAGCTTACAGTTCACTTTAAACAATAGAAAAAAAAATAAAAGATTCTATACCATATGACCATACACTGGCATAAACAGAACTATATACAAAACAAAGTAAACAAAGATATGTACCCATACCACTGTCCTTTGGACTCAGCCTCTATGTAAGTTCTTACATACAGGCAAATATTGTTTGTTCACAGGAGAAACGGCAATTTATAAAGCATATAGGAATTACTATATTAAAAGTTTTCTAGACCTACCTCCTTCCTGAGGCCTAGAAACCTACAGGTCCATTCTCTCCATTATGTGGTTATCAGAAAAGAAAACCCAGGTAGGAAATGAAAAGATGCATACACTTCACTGCCTCTCATTTGACATGTCATGCATCTCCAGCTCACCTGTACTTCTTAGCAGACAGCAAGTTCTGCATCTGAGAAGTCTGCTTTATTTATCTATAAAAGCACTCACTACGCCCTAATATGACCCCAGTAATCAGATAAATCAGCAGCAACCTGTATCACCTGGTTTTACAATTCTGACTTGTCCATGGTGGGGAAAAGTCCATCTTCAAGGATTTAAAAAGTACTGAAGAATCCTGGGCCCTGTTATTCATTTTCTTGTTGGGCCCACAGCTGACAGTAATAAAAAAAGTAGTGGGGTAATGGACCTGACATCTCCATGTGACTGCAATAAGACCTCTAAAACATAAAATTAAGCATGACTACAGAAACTCTGCTAGCAAAGTAACTTCTATGGCACACACGACCCAGGTGGCACTTGGCATAGCCAGCGCAGCTTTCCTGGAGGAAAAGAAAGCGTTGGGCAAAAATGCACTTAAAATATGAATGGGCAACAAGAGATGTGTATGCTAGGTCTGGGATGCAAGTCAAGGTTAGGGTAAGGTAAGGTGAGGCAAATTTTACACCCACTGTACTAGAAGCTCACTTAATCTGAAAAGGCTTACTTGGTAAACTGCAAATATTCACATCCGCACCTGTTGGGGGGGGGCTTTTTGCATAGGTGTCTCTCCTTTTTCTGAATATATCGCATGAGAAACATTCTCATTGTCCCAAACTGGGGAAATTCTCTCTTATAGTCTCACTCACCTAATTCAGAAATCTTTTGCAGTTGCAAAAGAGTCTGCTATGTGTTTCAATCCTGTGTATGCCTCTACCGCTAGCTCTTTGAGTGGTTCTGCATACTACTTAATTAGAAGACTATGCATTTCAAACCCTGGCAATAGCAGAATTCACTTGCATTTTAGCCCAGAAATGAGGACACTGAAATTAGAGCAATTGTCTGAATAATATATATTTTTTGTTTGTTCCACTTAATATTCAAAATCAAAGTGAATTGGCCTTTAAAAAACAATCTAATATTTATAGCATGTATGATTATACAGCACTTATGATCAAAATTATGTTGCAGATGTTCATGTGGGAACTCAGCAATGCTGAAAAAGTCCAAAAGGAAGCAGAAAAAAATGAAGATAAACTGGAAACTGACCAGAAGATCCTTTATATGTAAAAACTTTTTATGCAACTATGTTTTTGTCAGAATGTGCTGACTCTAATTTCAGTTCTCCAAATCTGAATATTAAACTAAAGTGTCCCAAAGAGAACAGTTACTTATTTATACAAAACGGAAAGAAAAACCAGAAAGCCTACACCAACTGCCAATGCATTAGGCACAGCTCCACATCAATCGAAGATCAAGGGAAAGCTTAACCAGGATCTAATCACACAGGATTGTTCAAGGAATGTCCAGTGGCACCTGGTGAATCAGGTGTGTACGCAGGATAAAGTTGTTCTGTTTCACTTATGAATAATGCTCTCTAGGCCTTTTTTTTTGGACAGAAAAATGTGAAAATGCACTCAGTCTAAAAAAGTAATCCTGGCAGCAGTGCACCATGTCAAGAGCATCAGGAGAACTGAGGGGACCATGCCAGCTAGTGGAGGATGGCACTGTGTTACTATGCAGGAAACCAATCTCCCTTTCTTGCTCAGGCACAGCTTTCCTTGGCCTCAAACAAGACTGAATTTCCATACAAGAATCTGAGCATAATAGGCATAACTCAGTACTTCTGAAATGCTCCTTGGAAACATTAATTCCTTTTCTTAAAACAGTACTAAAATTCCTTTCAGTCCTCTCTCTCTTTTTTTTTTCCCCTATTCTCTTTCATCTTCCCCCAGACTAAGGTAGCTGATACATACAATTTGCATTTAATTCAACTAGATAGAATAGGATAATACAATGATTTTTATAAGACCACAACAAAGTATTGTACAAAAGTTAACTTTATGGGGTATTTCCCTTCAACCTCATGTTAATAAAATCTAAAAGACTAAAATTTACAATACGTCAAGTCAAGGCTATTTTTAATAAAAGGTATCTTTTTAGCAAACCACCATGTTTTATCTGCAGTTCGTTTCCTCTGTGATTTTTCCCTTTCCTCTTCCTGCCAGGTTACAGTGATATAACATCAACCTTGGGAAATGCCCCCTTGTCCCAAAGAAAATGAGTCACTTCTGATAGGCAACAGTGATGAGGGAAAATGGCGGAGAACAGGGTAGGGAGTAACCGCTGCTGCACTGCCATTGCAATTTATTCCAGGTGCCTAAAATGAGTTAAACTATTCTGGTTCTTTCCAAAGCAAGAAATCAGGGAGCAATGGCCTACAGGCAATGTTCCATGGAGACGAAAGAAGATTACATTTGTACTGTGACTCAAGCCAGACCTTTTGCAAGGGAACACTCATTAAGCAATCTTGGGAAACTTTACATTGTACTCCTGCAGAAAAATACATACCCAAAGCAAGAGAAAAGAACCCAGTCACTTCAGAAACTATGCATTTACAGCATATCAGATGTACTGTAGCGAGATAGCACAAATAGAGATTCAAATGTACATAAAAGTGAACTCTTGAAAAATTAAAAAATGAATTTTATTCCATTTACTTAGGTGACATATAAAGAAAATGGTGATTATATTTAAACATCAGCACTATTAAGCAGAACTGTGACAAGCCCTATGAAGCAACTGTTTGCTTTTCTGCAGTGCAGTTTTTGAAAATTAGGCAAGGCAAAGACTTGTCAAGAAAAACGGGCTGACGGGAAATGTAATGCCGTAATAGTCCACGCAGTGACTACTTTGGGCCTAACAGAGGCAAGCATCCTGACTGAGCATCTCCTCTTCTGGGGTACAGGTTCTTCCTAGCCAGAACCCCTCAGGAACACAGACACAGAATACAAACGTTCTTTCCCAATTTACATTCAAGTTCTATGCTTCTAGCAATGTTTAACACAAAATCTGGTATAAAGGAATAAACAGTAGACTTTGGAAAACTCTGAAACCTCATGTGTTTCATGAAAAAAGCATTCATCCTGAAGATTTCCTGGGTTTGCTTTTTTGTTGCTTTGCATCTTCTGCAGTCATTTACGTGAATGCAAAATCATTATGATAATGAGCAATCAGTTGACTGGTTCCAAAAAAAATGAGAGGCAGAGCAGGATACAAATGATGTCAGAACAGCAAGTGTGAAGACTGAAACCACAAGGAATTTAAGAAATCTAATTCCAAAGGTGAACTTCACTCCTTGTAAAACCTCCCTGCTACTAGTTGCAACATCAGAGACTAAATTATATTCACCTGTGCTCCTAATTACTACTTAACTGAGGAAATTTTAGTTCTGCTGAAGATTGCCTAAGTCTGAAACGTACCTGTAAAGCAGAATGATATGTATCAGACTGTGACAACGTCCTGGAGAAATGCCTTAAATGACTTCTTTTTCCCATTATTACTGATTTATTTTCTAAGGTATCCAAGATACTGTTAGAATCTAAATTGTTAACACATGAAAAGCTGTTTTGTTCACCTGTCCTGATGTCCTGAGGGCTATTTGGTTGTTGTATTTAAGAACTTTATACAATCATAAATACCGGCATAAAATTCAGGTTGACAAAACTATGCAATTAAAAAACAGAACATGAAGTATACAGTCATTGTGATGATTTATAGCCAAAGTAAAAAGTTTTTTCCTTGCCTTTAAAGTATGACTGTGGCTGATTTCTGATGTAAATTGAAAGACTGGTTATTCAAAGCACTCCATTTATTTCATTATAACCCAAACCATATGACATTCAAAGTCAAACACAACAAAAAGTGTTAGTAAGCATAAAGGCTGTTTGAATCTGATGTATAAATGACTTCACTTCTTGGCTTTTTACATACAATAGTTTCCATTGAAATTGCATTAGAACATGAGTCTGTTTTTGAGTCAGAGGTCAAAAAGCTTTTACCTTCCTCCTCTTGCTACACTGTTGGCTCAACAGAGACTTGAAAACAACTCTTAACAAAATCTGAAGTGTTACAACTGGTAGCAGAGTCTGTGAAAGAGCTTCTCCACCACTGCATCCAGAGACTGTTTTTGTCAAAGCAGTCAGCTTGCTCATTACTAGAGTGATTTCAAGCTGACTTTTTCTACTTTTAAAAGCATCTGAATGAAATTTATAACTTCACTCTGAAGTTGATTACAACCTGTTGTTACATGTGGTACTTGACTCAGACATCTTTCTCCAGTTATTAACTGAGCTACTTTTAGTTATAACGTGGATGATAGAAACTGGAATTGTTTATCAGCTTAGCTTTGAACACACAATACTACCAGCCTATGAAGTAGTCAGTCTAACTTCCTGGAATCCTGCTCATTTATTAATCTTCCATAAGCCCAGCTGGCCTACTGCTGAAATCAATGGAATTTATTTTCTTCCAAATTCAGAGAGACGGATTCAAAATTGTGTTTCTTCTTATTTTCTATTTCTTAAGAATTTTCTATATCTTGAGTGTCACGCATGTAGATCCTGTCTTTTATTACATCAGCATATGGTGAAGTTTTAAATATCATAGGATGCTAGGAGTTGCATTTCCTAGAATGAAGGTGTGACATTCACAGGCTGCATTTGGTGACTTTAACTGACACCATTGCTTGAATGGGTGAAGGTTATAACATAACCACTGCAATCTGTGGATACATTGTCCTAAACCAGAAGCTACTGCAGAGCAAGTTTACCATTTTCCTTAGCAGTTACAAGACAAATTCTTTTGGCAAAATCATATATTTCTGAAGTTAGCATGTAATCTTTTCACTCATCACTGTACTGCAGTGCTTCAAGACATAGTTTGTTAGGTATCATTTGAATTTGATAAAAGATTTTCAGGAATAAACTCCCCTTCGCCAAAACCCACGGGTCAAATTGGTCAATCTTGCCATCACACAACAGACCTAACCTGTAACATTTCAGCACCTTTTTCAGGGAATACTAGTATGAAAGACAATACATATATATCAGGAAGCTTTATGAGGAGCTGTATCTCCCTTGGTAAGAGAAAAGTGAGTTGTTTTTAAAATAAAGTGTCAAAGTTTCCAGTTTTGAAGCTATCTGGGCCATAAGATTACATAGCCTGATTTTCTATTAATATTGGCGAATACTTTTATTAAGTTGTTCCTGTATTGAGTAAAATTCAGTGTTTAATGCAATTCTGGATTTGATAACACCAATAAATAAAGCATGTTTTTCTCCAAAAACACATTTTCCTTAATTCCATAAAATATGGGTATATAACACATAATAATGGGATACATTCAGGGAGATTTCCTACAGCAATTTGAAAGGAACAAACACAATTTTAAGACCACTATGTAGGAAGCTCCACCTTTTGCTGCCAACAAATGAAGAGCATTGCCAGCTGGTGGTGGTGGCTCTTGGGAGTAGTCATGCAACATGAGGCAGTTCTCCTCCAGAGATGTGTCACACAAGAGAAGCAGTGATTTTGGGTACCTGTTCAAATGAAGCCTCTGAGAGCCTGTTACTGGATTAGAGCTATGAGTCCACAACTGAACTGGTAACTAGTGACAGTTCCAACAAACAGGCAGAGTAGTCAAATCTTAAACAGTGCACACAGTGCACACAATGCATTCTGGCTCTGATCAACAGAAGAACAGAATAAGAAATAGTTTACCACTTATTTTAAAGCCCTCTGTCTATTTTGCAATCATTAACTTGGTAGCCGTTGTAAAGATTTGATGATGTAAATGAGCCACCCATTTTGTAAATAGGAAAATGGCTGTTAGTGTCACAGCAAGAACAAAACTTCAGGAATAACATCCCACCAGGACTTCACTGTAAATAGACAGATGCAAAGCAATTGCCTGTATAAATGTAGAATTACGCAGAATATGTTAGGTTAACTCACATCAGCTAGATTACAGAGAACTGCAAATTCAGGGCTGCGTTCCTAAAAGGCACTATGCTTTAAAGGCAAATAGAACACAGAGAATGTGAATTCAAGGTTCTATTCCCTATAATATATTTTTTCAGTGTGCACAGATTTTAGCTTTGCAGGCCACTCCCGTTTTAAAAGAGAGATTAATATATTATTTTGTCCCAGTCATGAAGGTAACAGCATTAAATAAGGTCAGTGCCATTTATTAGAAACAAATGAGTGATTTAGTTCAAACACCTTTTTTTTTTTCTTTTTTTTTTCCCCCAGGTAAGAATCTTACAGATTTTAACAGAAAAAAAAAAGCCGCTTCTTGACTGATGTAGGTTTTGAACATAAATTTATTAACATCTTTCCTTTTTTCCTAATTGAACTATAAGGAGCCCTTCCTGAACTATAGAAAAACAAAACAAAACAAAACAAATTTCCTGAGCTATATTGTGTTGAGACAAATGAAAAATAGTAAGAATTTTTCCTTTTATACAGCATGTAAGAGAATTAGAATTAGACATATCTTTGATGAATTTATTAGTTGCTCAAAGCCCAAATTCATTTTTTGTTATGCAGCACTGTAGAGGTTAACAGAACAGGCAAAAAGGGAGTAGATGGCTGACATGGCACATAAAAGAAGAACAGAAGAAATGTCTAAGTAAAAGCTCCCAGGTACCCGCACTGAAAATATTTCCACTCAGTCTGTATCAGGCAGCAAGTGAGGTATAAACTGAGCAAAGACAACTTTCTAAGTAGCAATGTATTTATTTTACAACCTGCCCACCCTGCCTGCCTGCTCCCTCTATTAGAGCACTTTGCTGTACACATGAAGAGCTCTCCTGGAGGCAGTTACATTTATGAACTGTTTGCTCTCTGCTCGCCTTGCAGCCAGAAGCAGCACAACCATCATTCACTCTGAGGAAAAGAGAACCAGGTGAAAAAAAACGACTCTTCCTGAATGCCCTCATAAATTTACACAGAAAAATAACTGCACAGTACTACCCCAAACCTTTAGTTATATTAATGACAGGATGGTAGTATTTCCATGCAATAAATCTCCTTGGCTTCACCTATGGGTCAAAATGGAAGATGCACAATTTTGGCCACTTCTGCTAGCCTTGTTATTACAGTTCCTGCAAAATATTAAATCATACAATCTGGTTCACCAAACAGCCTGCCAGCAGAAATGCACTCTCAGAGAACAGATAAGTAACGTGGAAGATTGAACACCAATACTTCTCCCCATGTTCAAGTACAACTCCAATGGCCCTGAGGAGGGCAATAGGATAAACAAGTGAAAAAATAAAAGAAATCTAAACGTAACCTAAATGAAACCTAAAGTAGAGTGGGTTATAATCAAATGACAATAGTGTTGAAGCACTGGACCAGAATTCAGATCTTGATAATACATATTGACTGAATGGGCAGTGTACTGTGCACTGTTCCTTTCTGATGGATAATTTTCCCCATCATATTTAATAACATATTACTATTAATAATGTTTACAATTCCATAAATGTGCTTTGAGGCTAGCAATATAAAAACAGTCAGATGATCTAAGTATTATATGAACAAGAAGAATAACGAACTGGCAGTTACTTGCTTGTAGCCCAGCTGGCTTCACAGCAACTGATTCATCACTAGGGGAAATTAGCTGAACTGTCCACATTTAATAATAAATAAATCACTTGGCAGCTGTACCACAGTGCTAACTGTAGAGCTGAAAGAGATATCTCAGCCTTATAAGAGAATGTGTGTTGTTCTTAGCACGCTTGTTTTGCAGATATGAAATGACTGACGTGAACTGCTCCCTGTACCAGGAGTCAGGGAGAGCACTGCCACTGCCTTTTGCAGTTTGTCTGAAGAAAAAAGAACATACCATATTTAAACCAAAGTTCAACAAATTAATGAGTCAAGCACAAAATATTTTAGATTATATAAAATATAACAGAGTAGCTTATCAAAGATGAGTGTAGATGCTGCAGTGATTTTTCATCTCTTTTGACACTGCATCTTCCTGGACTTCCAGTCTAACGCAAAGGCAGTTGCACCTTTGGACTAAACCACACTGTAAAGAGGACAGGGGCAAACAGTAGAAATGGCACTCCTCATAACAAACATAGGAATGCACAAGAACAGCAACGCAGCTCAACTTTACAAGACTATGGTGTAGGCACCATGTTTCTTTTAGTCTGAATGCAAAGGGAAGCATGTGCAATTATGATGTCCCTTATCATTTCCCTTTTCCCTCCCCAGCAAGAACATTTGGGTCAAGTGAGTTCAAATTCAAAGACATCAACGCCCCACAACTTTTGCAAAAACAATCAGCCAGACTACAGAGAGACCCAAGAGAGCCTCCCCTGAATGAAAGGCTGCCACGCACATGTGGTCATGTTACTCACAGAAGAACAGAACGGTTGAGGTTGGAAGAGACCACTGCAGATCATTTAGTCCAACCCCCCTTTTAAATCATCCCATCTGCCCCCCACCTACAGCACATTGCACAGGATCATGTCCAGATGCACAGGAAGGTTTTGAATGTCTCCAGAGAAGGAGACTCTACAACCTCCCTGGGCAACCTGTTCCAGTGCTCTGTCACCCTCACAGTAAAGTTTTTCCTCCTGTTGAGATGGAACTTCCTGTTTCAGTTTGTCCCTGTTGCTTCTTGTCCTATCACTGGTACCACCAAAAAGAACCTGGCCCCATCATCTTGACACCCTCACTTCAGGTACTTACACACAAAGATCAGAACCCCCCTGAGACTTCTCTCCTCCAGGCTGAACAGGCCCAGCTCCTTCTCCTCGTGTGAGAGAACCTCCCATGCCAACACTTTGGTCGCCCTCTGCTGGACTCTCCTCAGAAGCTCCACGTCCCCTCGCACTGGAGGGCCTGGAGCTTGGCACCATACTCCAAGCGAGGCCTCGGCAGGGCTGCCTGGTGGGGTAGGATCGCCTCCATGACCCGGCGGCCACACTTTTCCTAACACAGCCCCGGATACCAGCAGCCTTCTTGGCCACGAGGGCCCAGTGCTGGCTCGTGGTCAGCTTGGTGTCCACCCAGACCCCCAGGTCCTTCTACAGCGGCTGATACAACCGGGAGACTTACTCCTTCCCAAACTAGGCTTTAAAAGTTACACTGTTCAAGCAAAGACTTTTTTGTTTTTATAAAGTCTTCAGAGTGTAAACACTATGCAGGTATTATCCAGGTTACTGAAATGTGGTGTTATTAGCAGGAACATTACTTTTTTTTTCTTTTTTTTTTTTTTCTCCCAAGTACAGATCCATAAGTGGGAGGCTCATTATGGTGTTGTTTTCAAAAGGTGAGAACAAGTCTGCAACTCTCCAGTGTGCTCCATAGGCTTTGTTCCACTTTCTTTTCTTTGCCAGTGAGCAACACATTCTTCTAAACTGAGTTTTTTTTTTCTTTTTTCTTTCCTTTTTTTTTTTTTTTAGAGGAGGCTTCAGGAAAGAGGATGGAAATGTTATCTAAACACATGGAGTTTAAAAATTTATGCAACAATAATACAAAATCTACCTTGCACAGCTTAACATTTTTAGTCATTTCCATGTGCATACCTTAAGTGAAGAATAAAGTTAGCGTAGTTTGCTTAGTGAGTGATGGCAAGTGTAAAAAAGCACAAACCAGATGAGTGGATGCTCAAGTAGTCTGTTTAATTACAGTTAAATATAGGACAACATGTATAATTCAGCCTTCACTACCTGCACCTGGCACTAGCCACTTCAGAGATTTCTCTGATAAGTACTCTGAACATCAGCTTTCAAATAGCCCTGGAAATGTCATTCACACATAATGCGAAGGCCCAGCCACTGAGTTAATAATATCCCCTACAATATGGGAGATCCTGATACCGTCTATCTACTTCTGTACCTCTTCCTCATGTCTGATTAGATGGTACGATTCAATATTATGTTCAAATTCTGGATGTGTGGTAACTTCTCCAGGGGGTTTCCAGCTCTTGAATCACCTCTTCTCATTGCTGAGTTTCAGGTCACTTTAATCACAAGGGACACAGGTCAGTGATGCCTTGTACACAGTGAAATAATAATAATAATAATAATAATAATGTAACAGAATTATTCCCCAAAGTAACTGTATGATAATACAGCTCTGATAAGGGGATATTTCCAGGTAAACTGGAGGTGAGTACTTTACAAGTACTCTTTGCAGAAATATATCATTGGAGAGAGAGCAGCTGGGATGAGGGGTGCATGAAAAACTACATTTTTTCCACATAGATTTATCATGGGGAAACAGCAGTACATAGCAGGTCACCTCACTTGTCACTGAAATACTGTCTCCTGTAGAGTAGAAAGTAGTCACCAATTAAGAGCCAATAGCAACATTATAATAACAGCTTTGAGCAAGAGATTTTGAGAAGTCATAAGGGGGATTTTAGGTAGGCAGAATGTAATTATCCATTTGGAATTCAGCCAGATACACACAAGTCTCTAAACTCTGCATTTGCTGCCAATCTCAGTAACACTGCATCACCACGATTTACAACAGCAGTAATTGCTAGGCAGATCACAGATTAACCACTAGGTACCTCATGAGCTATTTGCAGGATGGTTATAGCAAACCCTGCTGTCTGGGAAGAAGAAAGACAGAGAAGCATCAGGCATTGTGACAAACTCTCTGCTACTTTGAAGTCAAGGGCAAAACCTTTTTCACACATTAGATATGTAAAAAGTTATTTGGCATATCAACCTTCTTGCAAGCAACTGCAGCCATCTGGCTTCTTTTCAAACCTCCCGCCCAGACAGCTCCTTTATTTATATAGCCCCTGGGGAACCTCACACAGCTCCAGCAGACTGACAGGGTACTTTCCCCTCTCTGTTGTGATCAGCCTATATCTGTGCTTTGGCTCACAGTAGCTTTCTGTTTCCAGACATGCTGCTGAAGCTGGAAACAAGTGCCAACTGAATTGGATCTTTTCAACAAGACACACTTGAAGCTACATTCTCTGCACTTAACAGGCCATCTACAATCCTCTGGGCAAACGCTCACATTCTGTTTTCCTGCTACTACCGGATTTTCCACGCTGCTATTCACTTCAGAAGACAAGCATATTATCCATACTAGCATGATGAGTTGGAAAGAAGCCCTTAGAGTCCATCCAGATCACTTTGCCTAGTTAGTGTTGTACTCAGTGATGTTCTTTTCATCCAGTCTGTTCAAGCACTATTTTGAAGAGAACAACATAGTAGAAAGTGCAGCAAGTAAAACCCTCCCCAGGTCCTGAACTCTTTTCCCTACTGACTTACTAGACACAGCATAAGTGATTTCTGCTTCTTTCTCAATATCTTATCTCTCAAGGAATGGTTAGAGTTTGAAGACTGCTAGTGAAAAACAGAGATTCATAAGAGAAAAGGTACAATACACTGGGAGCACTTTTCTTACAATTAAATGAGATTTCTAATCATTTATAAACATATAAGATCTGTATGATTCGTTCTGTATGTCCTTTATTTTCACGCTTCAGGGGATGAGCTAGTTCTGAATTGAGAGAGTAAAATTTTGGAATCTCTTGCAAGGTTATGCCAGGAGGTGTCACTTTTAGACTCACAGAATGATTTAGATTGGACAGGACCCTTGAAGGTCCAAACCCCACACTGAAGAGCAGGGCCAACTTCAGAGTTAAATCAGGTTACTCAGGGCCTCGTCCACACAAGCTCTGCATATTTCCGAGGACAGAGTCTGCACTGATATTTAAGACATTCGAAGACTTGCAAACCAGAGATCTGACAAGGACAGTGATTATTGTCTGTGACTGTAATAGCTCTAGGGATACACTCACAGCCAAAATACCTAAACTCAGATTCTAATCTTCCTTTAGCTAAAAGGAAAGGTTCTGCAAAGGCTGATTTGAGAGAATCTATACAAGAAGCCTTTCTCTTCTAATTATGTAAGCTGTCTAGGGAAATAGGCCTACCAGCAAAATGTTTTAAATTAAGTGTACGTTTAGGAAGTGCAAATGTACAGCAAAGGACAAAAAACAATTTCTTAAATATCAAGAAAACCTTGGAAAAATAGCACCCTCAACTATCACTGTAGCACTACAAATGTCTGGAGATGACACTGATGAACATATTTAGAAATGTCCCCAACAACACATTGCCCTCTCTGCCTCAAAGCTAGTCACACACAACATAAACTGCAAAATATGGCTGATCTGGGAGAGGTGGGCATGACCTGAAAGTTATCCTCTTATAAGCACTTTTACTAGAGTGAAAGAAAATTGGACAAAGTAGAAGAAAAAGGAGATGAGGAAAAATAAGGTACTTTTCTCTCTGCATTGAGAATCCATTCCATGCTTCAGAGAAGCACAGATTACAGGGCAAACATTTCTGTAGCCAGATTGCAACATGACTCTAGTTTATTATGGGTAGGGTGCTCTTCTTTTTAATTATCAGTGCAACACACATTTTAGGCCTGTCAACCTTGACAGAATGTCTTTAATTAGCTACCACATCAGAAATGGAACACCTAGGTTATTTCCAACACAAAGTAGTTAAGCTATAGCAGAATGATTCAGCACAGTTTAGTTGGATTCGAGGATTTACGCAGTAAAAAATTAACATCCAGGAAAGTATATTTCTTTTCATTCAGAAATTAGCTGCAGAAATGTCTTTAGTGCAACTCATTTGACAACATTTTCATTTTGATTAACTAAAAAGATTCTGCTTTTTGCAGGAGGCTGCTAAATTTTTAACTCTGAGTTTAATCGAAAGCTCAGGTAATGGATACAACAGATCTCAAACTATATACTCAGATCAGGATATGATCAGAATCAGATTGAAGTAGAGTGCAGGTCTGACAAAACTGGAAAAAAATCAGAAAAGTCAAGACTACATTTTGAGGCTGAACCTTCTTCTGTTGTGCCACATTTCTGTGGTCCTGTAATGACGACTGGTGAGACCGGGCCTGATGAGAGAAGATCAGAGGAGTTCCAGTCACACCAACGGCATCCACCTTTGGCAAAGAGCTTTGGGTAAGTGTTGCAAGAGAGATGCCAGAGCTCCAAGGGGAGCTTGAGGGGAGCCTTACAGCATAACGGCTCTAAGCTGTATTACAGGTGTGAGCTGTTCCTATGAGACTGTAGTAAGGATAAGGATTAAAAATGAAGTTAACCCTCCCCGTCCCTCTCCCCCATAAGTGCACAGTAAATAGCTTGAAGTTTTTTAAGCTATTATTTGACTGTCAGCAAACAAGAATCACAGATACATTCATGAATATTAGATAAGTTATTTGAAATACAGCAGCAGTACATTTGTTGTTTTCTGGCAGAAATCTTTTCCCTTGCTCCTTGGACAATTCCAGCTAGTTGAGCAGAAAACCAGGCACCACCATCTCCTCACTGCCCACCATATCTCTGATTGAAATGATTTATTTTATTTTTTTAAAGGAAGCTCATGTTTGAAAACTATGAGTGCAGAGCAAGTTTAAGGACAGCAAAATGTCATACTGCAGTTATGTTATGTTGTTTACCTGGAAGGACTGCTATTGAGTCCACTAACACCGGCAGTGTTCATACCACTGAAAGAAAAAAAAAAAAACATGTAGAAAACTTTCCTATGTGGTTTTCTATATCAATCATCCCAGCTGTCATTTATTATTAGATTTTATTTAAAGGATAGCATAAGTGTTTGAACAGGCTAAGTGGAAGGAAGCAAAGCATTATAGGATATTTTCATTTTTCAGACTTCTGATTGCAAAGTAATATATTCGTTTAGCAGCCAAGACTGTCACAGAAGTCAGGCTAAACATTTTAGATTTTTTCTGTGGGCTTTCAAATGGAAAGAAGGGCTTGCAGCCAAGCAAAGTGTTTGAAAGACAACAAAGGATTGCTGGTAGCAATGCAAGATAAACATTCCAGTTGTTTCTGGTTTTGGTTTGCAGCTTTTTCTTTTTCTTTTTTTTTTTCTTCCTCTCTCCCCCCCACATCAAGCCCCCTGGACAAAACACTATATTAGCACTTGCTATCTAGAGCCCTAGGTCAAATATTGCTTAGGTCACTCACTAAGCACGACTGCACAGAAGCTCTTGTTTACAAACCTAGGGAACTGGGTCACCAGATGGCAGCATCATTCGGCACGGATGGAAGTCTGCGCTGGGGATGAGCTCCAGATGTCATAGGTCAGCGTCAGAGCTGCTTGAGAAGTTCACAGGGCATCTCTAGGCCTATCTTTGGCTGCTGTACTGGTTGTAGTGTAGGTTCCAGCAGAGCCAGCAGAGCCAGGCATTTGAGGAGACCAGCAACCTATAGCTGAGGCTATAGCTGAGTGTTCTTGGCAACATGTGGCTCTTGCTGAGAAACCAGACAGATTTTCAAAAGAGCCCAGAATGGAGTCTAAAACAAGCTCCTGACACTCTGCTAGTTTCCCAAGGAAGAGAGTTTTTCTGAAAAGATTTGTAATCCCTTAGTCAGTCACCACCATCCACCAGAGAGCAGCCCAAATATGCTTAGAAAAAAGTTAGAGAAAAGAGTTTGGGTTTCCAGAAGTTTTTCTAGGTTACACTCTGCAGAGAACTGATGACCTGTTAGGGATTATTCAGAATTCACTCCTGTTTTCTCCAATGAGTTCAGAAAAGAGCAGATATGAGAAACTAACATGCAGAATGGCAACAGCTTTCCTGACCTTTTCCTATTTTCTCTGTGAAATCTGTGCTCCCTAGTAGTTCCTTTAGTACTCAAGCTCTCCAGATGCAGAAGATCAGAGGAAGAAGATGCTTCAAATCAATAAAAGCAAACCTGCAAACAGGATAGCCTTCCAAGCAGCTGCCACTTCATTTTTGTGGTCATCTGTTGATGTATTAATCTGTGCTCCTGTATTGCACATACATACATATATATATATATTAAAATATATATTCATCTGAAATGTGTTAATACAAGGCTCACTAGCAGCCTTTTTTTTAATTTTTTTTTTTTTAAGCAAAAACCCCATTGCATGTGCTTAGGTAGGAAGAAAGATGACAGCAGTGATGCTCCTTTGTTTTTCTGACACGAAGATTTGTGTCTCAGTAGATTTATGTCATATGGACACTGTTCATCCTCCTGCAAAAAATACATTTTATTCATGTTATCTGGCATGACTGTCCTCAAGCTCCCTGACTAAAATAACCTGAAAAACACAATCACAGTTCTACAGGTGCAGCTAGAAAAAGGCACTTATCAAAAAATACCAGGTTAGAAGACAGACTGAACAGTTTAGAGAGGCTGCAAATTAACAAAAAAAAAAAAAAAACAGGTTAAAAGACAGACTGAGCAGTTTAGAGAGGCTGCAAATAAGGTTGTTTCAGAGTTACAGTTCATTGGATTTGTTTAGAGAAAAGGGATCTTATTCTTAAGCAGCAGATTTAAAACTTGTGGCTTAAATCAGAAGAAAAGTCTCAGGCTCTGTGTTCATCCCTTGCACCATTTAAAAAATGAAGTATTTTAAAATCAATTTTATATTCTTAATCCTCAGACCTCTTCAAAACATCCCACAGCAGAAAGAGGCAGCAATAACTTCAGGATTTCTGTGTCTATTTGGCAGCAAAGGAGATTTACCCTTCAAGCTCTAGCAGCATACCTATTCCACCATTAATTGCATAATGATTTTCCTATGAATGCTATTCCACGGGAAAAACAGCAGGTTTATAATTATTAATACTCTACCCTTAATTTTAGACAAAATTATCAAAAAAGGAACAAGCTAAAGTAAAGTTTACCTTAGTGTTTCTTATAATTGTTAGCCATCTTTTCTGCCTCCTGCTAAAAGGTGGATTTTTTGATAATCCATCCTATGCATGTTCTAACTACAGTTACAAGTACCTCTCTTTTTTATTTATACAAGCCTTAAGCAATATATCTCAACATTGGGGATTTGATTTCCCTTCCTATTTACCACACCTAGGAGGTACTGCTGTACCACCTTCCCATTTTCACCTTCAAACCTCCTCCCTTTTTCAAACCTCCAGATAAATCAACCTTGCAGCATGCTCCAAAGGCCGCTAAACTTTGGTTCCAACAATTTTGCTGTAGCAGTAGGAGGAATGTAGTCTCCAAGGTTACAGGGACACAAGTAATTTAGGAATTTCAAGCAGCTCATTGAATTGCACAGAGATGATATGTTCCCTGCAGGAAGCAGCACTGTGAAAGCAGACAGACATTGTCTGCATTAACTGAAATCTTCTAGTGCTCTGCAGTGTCAGCCCCATTCAGCAATGCAGGCTGGTGGCCATGAAAGCCCGGGTTCCCGCTGTGGGGTCTATGGACCTCTTGACTTGTGTGGATGGGAAAAAAAACAACATGTTGCCATCCCCATCTTTGGGGTTCACAACGGCTTCTGAAAATCCAGACTCAGTTCAGACACCCACAATGCTGTAACTTGTTTCTGTCCTTGCACGACAGAATTTGCAATTAGATGCAGAAGCAAAGGGAACTAGCTCCTTGCTATTCCAGTCATACACAGGTCTCCTGTATAAGGGATCAATAGCTTGATCATTTTCTCTGATGCATGCACTAGGGGCACGCTTAAAGATATATTTTTGACCTTATCTCCATAAAATAGGGTGGAGACCAAATATCAGAATTAGTGTATATTCCTCCACAGAATGATCCAGGTAAAGGTCTGGTCGTGGTTACCCAGGCAACTGCCAACAGCACAGCCTGCCTCAAGCTCATTAGAAATACTTTTTTTTTTTTTTTAAAAAAAAAAAAAAGCATTCAGTCCTGGAGTCTGCAGTGCTTCCAAGCAATTATATTCATATGGTGTATATATGCTGCAAAAATAGCTTCTTCATTTTCTGCCAGCCAAATTAACCATGAGAACAGACCAGTTTAAGAATGTAATTATTATAGACTAATTTGGCAAACTATGCAGTCAGTATTACCTCAACCTGAGCAGCCCAATCTCCTGGGATTTCACTAGCCTGAGGCTTATTACAAAGAGCAGGACAGATGAGAGCATGCACGAGGCAGGGAGGCAGGAAGAGTTCCTATGGAAGGGGCTTTTCTTTGATTTTCATTTTTTGCAGACACTATTGTAAACCTTCAGCAAAAGCTCAGCAAATTTTCAGTATTGGGAAGGGGAAAGGATAATCACCCTCACAACTGGGAATAGGGAGTAAACATCAACACGGCTTAAACAACTAGTTAATGATCCAGATCACCACCTAAGCAACATTTTGAGGAGAAGGAGTCTATTAACATAAAATGGGACAGTCGGTGAATGTAAGGTATGACACACAGGTAAGCATGTGAGGAAAAAAAAAACAAACATATTTGCTGTTCTGGACCCTCAAATATTTAAGATGGAGCAACTTCCATAGTCTGTTGTTTAGACAGATCATATGAGGGTACATCACTCCCATTTTGGTCATGCTGGGCAGGGAGCAGTTCTGGTAGATGCCATCAGCACAAATCAGAGCTGCATTCCTCTCCTGCAGCACAATGCTTTCAGGACCACTGCTGAGAGGCCTCCCAAGGGATCATGGAGAACAGGCTACCTTGTTGCCTCATTCCTCGTCAGGGTATTTGACAACTTGTCCTTGAGACTGAGCAGCAAAGGCAAAACTAGAATGACATTGGCAATGACAAAGGCAAAGAATGACATCGGCTAAAGGTCGCAGGCCATGGTTAGGCTACCTGGAGTGCAGGAGGGGATAAAACAGAAGCAAGGGAGGTGTAACAGAAGCCTTTGGAGAGAGAGAGATTTAGTGCTTCTGCCCTGGAGCATCAGCAGAATAATAAATTTCAGCTAATTTCAGTTCCTCTATGATAAAAAGAAGTAATAAACTTTAAGGCAGAGAGAGACCTAAGAACATGAAGCCATTCTTTAGATGAGGCTTGGAAGACAACAACATTGAAAGCTATCAAAACTATTGTTGGATGGCCCAAAGATAAAGACAAGTGTGGATTTTGGCTTGTAGGAGTGAAAAAAAGACACCTCAAGAAACACAGTGACCATAAGTCAACATATACTATCCCAGAAAACAAGAATAGGCACAGCGGACAGGAAAGGTGAACAGCAGCTGTTGGGACTGTTAACCAGGGCACTGCCAGCTATTTCTCCACTTTTTGTGTGTGTCACATGGAGTGACTGTCACAGAAGTTGGTCACTGTTATCTTGACTAAAGACTCTTTCTCTATAGGAGATTTATCAAGGTGGACATTTTTAAGAAATACTTTTAAAAAGAAACAAAAAAAAAAGACCTGTTTTATTATTTTTCACAAAGTGATGATAACTTGACAAGAACCTTTCAAAGTGTCTGACAGTGTATTCTGATACAACACACATATTACCTGTAAAACCTTTAATACAAGATAGATCTGTTAAAATATATTAGTATAAATCCATATGAAAACCTTCATATTCTTTTTGGGGAAGAACCTGTTGTTTCCCGTTGAATGTTCTCAGTTGGCAATTATTATTATATGTTTTACCTTTCATGTATTATGAGCTAGGTGGGAAAAAAGTCTCTTACATCAAAGAAAAAATATAAAAATAGGTTTTAAAGCCTTGTAAAGAGAATGCTTTGCAAAGCACATCAGATGCCATTCTAATATCCAAGTGAAGTAGCATTTATTAAACCACATCTACAGTTAGAAAAGAATGGTTCACTCTACAGGAAAAAGGTGAAAGCCCCCTAGCTGTTAACAAAGACAGTAAATAGCTGTTGTCATTTGTATGTATGTGAACGGTTACAAATGAATGGCTGTTATAACTCCTGTGCACTGGCTAAATGTGCCCACCTTGTTATTTTTTGTTACCTCTTTCCCGTCAGCTTCTCAATGTTTTTTTTTCAGTTATGTTCTTCCCACAGACTATTTTGCACAGAACATACCTGGGTAACGCTTGGTTCTGAGGTAGAACTTTAATGGCTCAGAGAAGATGACTTCCACCTCTATGAAAAGCTGTTTCACGTTGCTTTTCATGTCGTGGCTGCACCCTCCCTCAGGCCAATTCCACTCACTTTGGAGGTGGTTTAGCTCTGCAACCTAACATCCTTGTGAACATGGAGGGTGAAGTTCAGCTGCCTTTCTGCAAAGCAGAAGGCTTTTATCATCTGGTGCACTGTTTTTTTGTCTTTAGATAGACACATGAATCAGGCCATTTGTTTATGCATTTACTTCTGCTTGCACTTCAGCCATTACTGCCTGATCAAAAAATGAAGAAATAACTGATTGGTGGTGTCAGCTGAGAAATTATTTCATCAGCAGAAGCGTTTTATAGTATAAAGATGTTTGGGCCAATTCAAGAACAAGTACAATAAGAGTGAGAACACAGGGAGGATGTGACTCTCTCTACCTTTATAACTGTATACAACATTACCCATTTTACCATAACCTAATGACATTTTTAATCAGTCCAGAAACATGCATTCAACTATATTGATATCTAGAATTTTCAGCCTTTTAAAGACAAGTTGCACAGCACACAGAACCATTAAAATTATGTCTTTATCTATGTCTCTTCAAGGCCTGAAGTCAGGTTCTTTAGTCAAAAAAGCTACACTACAATTTTCATGAGATCTTTTATTTATTAATTAAATCCTTTAAATCGATTTAAGGCTCCACAAAATAAAAGCCCACTGAACTTTCCATTTATTACAGCCTAGCTCTGACCCATCCCTTCATTTGACATAAGTGATTCATCTTGTCAAAGCCCCCGTTTAAAGGTTATGACAGTTTGCACAGGACACGATAGGACTTGTAATGTCATCACTGACAAGGCTACAACCTTCACTTGTAGACATCTTATCAAATAGTCTCATTCTTGTTCAAATCTTGGCCTGAGTTACTTAAAATGACACTTCTCCATTGACAGTGACTGAGTCAGCCAGTAATTGCTGCCTAAAATAATACAAATTCATAAAAATAAATGATAGGAGATAGTTATTTTTAATGTTTGACTTGGTTCCTGAAATATCACTCAGTGACACAGAAGGATAACTCACACAAAGGGTGAACTAGCTAGAAAGCTGGAGTGGATTGACTCAAGGGATTGACAGTACAGCAAGAAATGACACGGGAGGCTGTGCCGCCTTTTCCCTCCTTCCTGCCACTGCTGTGTTCAGCTTTACACAGGACCTGTACAAACACACGTTGTGCAGGCCATGTACCTGCCAAAGTCTGCCAAACTGATGGAGGCCTTGAACTACTTGGTGAGGGAGACAGGAGACGAGATGGCGCATTTCTGGGGTCAATCATGCCAGTTTCCATTTGCCCACCTGACCAGGATTTTAAAGGGAGGAGGAGGAGTTAAACATTTTAACTGTTAAGCACCTTTTCTCCAAAGCACAAAGTTGCAGCTACTAACACAGGTATATGCTTAAGAATACTCTGATGTAGCACACAATAAAGTTAGACAAAGTGGATTTCTATCTCACAAGGTCCACGAATCCCAAGTCAAACCCAGGTTTACAGCTGCACAAAGTATGTTATGTTAGCCAATTACATAAATGAACTTTTCATTACTGGTAGCCAGAGGCTTCGCATGTTCTCACATTAGCATACACCATAGGTCAATGCTCCTGTGGAGAAATCACTGACCTGCAGGCACTCAGCTGGCCAGCCAGTTATTTTATAGCAACCACGACCCTTCAGAGCTACCGCTAATCCAGAGGGTGAAAGAAGTGCAGTCTTACAGAAGCTGAAGGAAACCAGAGACCATCAAAGCTTCTAGTGATGCTGAAGCTGACATTAGTTACAAGTCTGCATTTAGGCTGGGAAAGGCAGACTCCCTCAGGGGAGGCAGAGCGACACAGAAGGTACAAGTCTAGTCTTTGAAATGAAACGCTAAACACGTTAATAAAGTTGCTGAGCAGAACTGATTGTTGGGAATAGGAAGTTTGAAAAAAAAAGAAAAAGATCTGAAAAATAAAGACACAAAACATTAGCAAGAATTGACTTGGTTTCTTCTCACAGCCACTGACTCTAACATCATTTTTTTAACTCTGGGTTCCCATTGCCAGCCCATTTATTTTCCTGAAATAGTTCCAGTTCAATGGGAGAGAGAAGCAATGCATTTGTAATTAGAAGATTTTTATTAATACACGTGAAAAAAAAAAAAGAATTAAGTTTATAAGATTTAGAGATGAGTATAGGTTTCCTTTATCTTTTCTGTTCCCAAGGGGGTGATCTAATCACGAAAACATGCACCTTTTTTTTTGTTAATGGCATCTTGTTCTCACGCATACCTCCTGGCAGCAGTGGGAAAGTCAGTGTAAAACTGCTGTCTTCCCTAGGTTCAATCTGGGAGACCTTTTCTAGGTTTCATTCTGCCACAGGCTTGTGACATGACCTGCATCCATTTGTCGTGTTTTTAAAGCTACCTATCTAGATTGTAAGATCTAGGCATGACTTACTATTCCAAGTATGCCAACAGGGACTAATAACAAATACACTTATTGCAACCCTTCCCTTAAAATTCTAGAATAAAAAAAATAAACAATTTAACTGGTCATTAACTGCTGAGCATCTGTTCTAAGTTTATCATGACTTATAATGACTTAATATTGTGTTATTACAGACAGTATTACATTGCAATATCCAGAGATCACAGAGGGCTTCCTTTTTTCTCAGTAGCTCATTACTTGCTTTGGCAACAGGATACTGCATTTCTCTTAATTATTCAAATGGGTATTTTTCTTGATTAATCAATTATTTAATCCATAAGTGTGTGATATGCCAGGAAGGAGTTACAATTGAAAGATCGACGAATCTTGTACAATTGGTTCTGAAACTCTGCTTTGCTTGTACGTGTGTGGCTCTGGCTTACAGCACTTGGTTTGACAGAAACTGAAACCAAATTATACAATAACAGACAATAAATCAAGGGCTAAAGTCAACAAAATCAGATATATTCCAGTTTGCACTCCTACATCTACCTCTACTCTTCCCAGACAGATCTACAGAACAAGTTGACTGACCTGGTTAAAACTGCCCAATTAGCTGAACAAATGACAGGGTATTGAAGAAAGTGAAAAAGAGCAACACTCTTGGAAGGGAGCTGTCAGGGCCTCTGCTGGGGGTGGGGAGGATCATCCTACCTATGATGAGACAAGGCCTAAGTTCCTAATCTTGTTACGCTTTCTTCCTGTAGATATAGGTAACATAACAAGGAGATCAAAAGACTAATAATGATAGGTGTATTACTTTCCTATGGATGAGACAGTTTGTCCCAATACTCAAAGGAGAAAGCCCAATGCTTCTTTCTGATGCTATTATAAAATACAGTATCTGGGAAACAAAATAAAACCAGAGTTTATATTAATTCTTTTTTCCACATTTTTCATTGACAAAAATACTAGTTTTCTCAGCAGTATACTTAAAATCATTGTTTGCCAAATGGCAATCTGTTAGGAAACAGGTAACAGTTTGCTTCTGTGTTAGGAAAACAAACACTTTTACCTTTCATTTCCCATTATTATACTCAAGGACATATAGTTGTCACCTAAAGATAGCAGAGGGCAATCATATGAAAATGAAGAAATGATAGTCATACAATTTGAATAAGGAGAACGGACCGAATTCTGTTATGCTGATTTCCTTTGACAGCAGTTCTACAAAGGCAGCAGAACATAGTGGACTTGCAGAATACAAAGCAAAGTCTCTCTCAGCACGTCAGCCAAGTAAAGCCTTCTTACTTGATTACTGCAACCATTTCAGTAGTCTTCAAAATTTTGAGGGGAAAAAGAAAATTCTGAGGGAAAGTTTGATCACGACATATTAATTAATTAATTCAATGTAATTGGAGAATCTAACACTATTGAAGAAAGGGCAAGAAACTAAAAAGGAGTATTTACCATTCATAAATGTGTAGGCAAACAAAATGAAACAGAAAGAATTCAATGTCACTCAATCATGTCCAGTGGTCAAACAGTATGGCAAGATTTCCTTATTAACCAGGCACTAATGATATAGCATTTGCGTGTGTGATTAACTGTTATTATAGTGAAAGGCTGTACAATATTCTCCCAGTGATAGTGTTGCCAAATGAACAATTATGAAGCAGTGTTTAGAGTCATTGCTTTTGACCAGCAATAAAAGTAGATCATATCTGCTGGGATGGTAATTCTTCAGCTCGGAACATGCTGCCAAGACTGGGGTCCCTCCAAATCTTTTCTATGTGGTCTGCACACATGTGATGTTATTTGGGTATGGCACTTTTTTTTTACTATTCCAATCCCACTCTTGTCTCTCCTACCTGTATCAACTTCTCTAATTCTGATGCTAATTTATTTCAAGATTCACATCATTTGTCCAGCCAAATTACTTCAGGGTTACAAACTCATGACCCTACTGCAATGTGTGCTGTATTTTTTTTTTTTTTCAAGCAAACAACGAGTCTGCAAGTAGAATGGATTTTTCTTGATAAAGAGGCTAAAAGCAAGTGAACTAGGGAGTGGGTATAAGTCCTTCCAGATGATACAAAGCTAGAAAACAGGTTATACATTTGAACTGCCGACATATAGGTTGTTGCTCTGCAAATCCAAAAAAATCAGATGCTCATGGGTGAGCAAATAAACATGCAAAGTCCATACCAGATACAGAGAACTATGACTCCAAGGTAAAAGTGCTTCAGGCTACCTCCCAACAGCAAAGTGTCAGATTTTGCACAGGGTATGTACACACCAGGAGGGAAAGGGTCTTGCAGTGTGACATAGCTCCAGTAGTCACTGCTGCTTACACAGAGCTCCCTCTTCATGCACTGCTGGAGTAGCTGAAGGAGAAGCACCAGTGACTAGGTGCTTGAGATTAGCGGGAGCAACAAGGAAGCTATACTTTACAAGGACAATGAATACCCCCCACCACTTAAGTTGTAGCATTTTGGGGAGAAAGTCACTTTTTATTCTTCTTCCTTGTACATAATTAAGTTCTGTCTCACGTTTCTGGTTTCAGACTTTTCCTCTACCTTAAAGCAACAGAACAATGAGAAAAATGAGAACACATACTTGTGACTTAAGACAGGAGAAGCCACTAACTAAAGGCAGAAGTCTTGTTCCTGGTCCTCATTTCCCAGGAGAGAACTTTTCTGATATGGGAGAGTGGTACAGAATGACACTGAATCACACATTCTGGAATACTGCTACAGCAAATTGGTAATGCAATCCTTAACTTCATGATTCTGTAATCCTTTCATTCAGTATTTAAAAGTAGGCTAAAACAGTATTTTGGCAAGGCATGGGAACTCTTTTTAATTTAAAGTCTGCAAATTAAACTGAACTCCAGAACAAACAAGGTCATTATAATAATTATGAATGTTGAGTGAACTTCTCTCTCCTCAGGCCGTTTGATGTGAGATTCCTCACGTATACCTTAGGCATGCTGTACAATATATTTGCTTCATGGGTAACCATTTCAGTCCTCTCTAAGTCTAAAATGTTATTATAAATCAAGAAGGGTTTCAATAAAACTTTTTCCACTCTCCAAGATTTTAATATTGCCAGGCTTATCCCTTCACCTTTCAGTCAATTATGAAAATCAGCAGAAGGAGGAAAGTGTTGTTTATGTAATGAACAGCTTTTAAGTACATAGAACCTACGTGGCATACAAATATTATAATACTTACAAATTCAATACATTCTGCACACAATTGCTATATTAAATTAAATCACTAAACTCCATCTGCAGTCAAATTCTCCAGATACTTTGGGTCTCGTCATATCAAATAGCCTGCAGGTGTACAAATAAGCATTCATAGTCCATACCAGATGTCAATGTCTAATTACAATACATAATTTTAAAGGGTATGCTCTTGATGCTATTTGCATTTTGACAAAAGGACTGCCACTGTCTGTACAGCATGTTGCTGCTTTTCATTATCAGTATGCAACAAAAAGATTTATTGACAGAAACTGATGAAAAAAATATTAAACTACTAAAATAACTTCTACACATAAATATAATGTAAGGACTAAATTAGATCCAAAGATTGCCACTACTTTTTCAAATATCAGAACGAGCTATGAATTGTTGCTGTCTCTATCCTCCCTGGATATGAAAAATGCAAGACCAAATAGTACTTAAGTCATGCACATGATTATCATGGACAGTGGGAAAAGGAAACACATCAGTCATGCTCTACGTCTGATGAACTAGTCCTTTATGAAAATTCCAGTATTTAAAAGACTGAAAGCACTAAATTTTTATTTTTATTTTTTTAAAGAGAGCTGGTTTAACACAACATCAGTTAGCTCAGAACAGGACAAGCACTGTTAACTGTTTTTAGACAATGATGAGCAAACAGTGTAGCATACCCAAGAAATATACTATGATAGAAGAGTTCTCCATTCTTGATACAGGGAACCTAGTTACTCTCCCCAGCAACATTTTAGATTTCACTCATAATTTATTCTTGTAAACAAAACAAAACAACCTTAGAAATATAAAGGTCTTTGAGCAAGCATTGAACACTGAGATGTATAACAACTCTGGAAATACCCCTCTTTTTTCATCTTGCGGAAAGACACCCTTGTTCCTACAATCTACATGCTAATGAAAACTGCATTTGGAAATTGGGAGGACTATAGCCTCAAGTGTCAATGTCGATATCAAAGACAAAACTAAACTTAAGATCCTGTCTCTGCAGCACAAGTAACAGACAAAAACATGTGCATGACTAACTGAATATACTTTAAACACTGAGGGTGCTGAAGAGGAGCTATTCCATAAAGCAACAAGACCTAGCGGGACTGGGTATTCTATTTTCTCCCCTTCTATTTTGCAAGTCTCAATCAGGATTTTCTATATTTTTATTCAATTATTTTAGCCAGCTACAGAGATCAGTGCAAACAAATAGATAAAAGCAACACAAACCTGATAATTTTTTTTCAATTATTTTAGAGTTCAGACAATTTAACTACCTTTATTTTCAGAGCTTAATTCTGTTACGGTGCTGAGACTCATGCATTCACATTCAATGGGGGAGGACTTGGATTAACATAAATACATCTTTTCTGCCTGTACCAACATCTTTGTTTTAATCCACAGTACGTTTCATCTGGCAAGAAGAAACTCTGTTACCAGTCTTAGAAGTTTATCATGAGGCACAGTACAGGAATTGAGTGGTTCGAAAACATCCCCCAAATCTGTGTAGTTCCAGGAAAAAAAAAAAAAGTCCCACAACTAGTGATAAATCATTACAAAACTGTGAAATGTCATTAGGCAAAAAAAAAAAAAGACAAGCACCAATGCCTATTCTTTTTTTTTTTTTTTTTTTTGACATGGAGGCTGTTTAAAAGTTGACTCCAGTTGAAAAAACCACAATCAACAACACATCGATGAGGCAGATTCAATACAAAATGCAGTTATAGTGTTAAGTTTTGTATAGCAGCTGCTCCTTTGTGCAGTAAAAACGATTATAGTATCAAGACGAATGGATAATGTTTACACTAGTAAGACTAAAAGCAATTAATCAAAAGGCAATATGGTGGCATAGAATGGATTCTGGCTTCTTGTCACCACTAGCGAGAATGGAGTTCATCCAAATAATAATAATAATTGTACAGACTTTTTTTCACTGGAGTGGAACTTTCCATCCCCTATTCACACATCAAGAATTGGGTCAATGAGCATTTGAGAAAAGTCATCTTTTTTTCCTCTTGGAAAACATGCATGCACTTACACAACTAAAGGACAGGTTTTGCATCAGCCGAAAATGAATACAAGCATTTCTGCAGTCCTGTTTATGAGGCTAATAATTCTTGGCATTGTATTTCTACTGCATTAATGAATAAATAGTGACAAGTGGTATCAGAACATGCCACCATGATCTGACTGGTAGAAGGTCTATGAAGGCAAATCTAAAGAGTGCTCTGCAGACTGCCTTTCTCAAAAACTAATTTCTTGCTTATAAATTAGAACCACGGGTCATTAAGCTTTCTGCACTAAGCATAATGCTACCCAACTAGTCAACCAAGGCAATGAGCCATGAAGGACAAACTGCGTTATATATTTTGCTAATTTCAGTCTGGAAAACAAGAGAAACCTTGCTGACTAATAGTGATTTTGTTTTGTATTGATCTACAGTCATGCAATCCAGCTATGACACTGAAGAGAATGTTCCTTGTTACTTGAAAAAGGAAAATCTCCACATTTTCTGTGCAGATAACCTTACACCCATTTTACCCTGTCCTCATTTCATCATGGACTTATGTGCATTATTGAGTGTACTCGTTTCAGCTGAGATAGAGTTAATTTTCTTCCCAGTAGCTAGATATGGTGCTGTGTTTTGGATTTAGGATGAGAGTAATGCTGATAACACACCGATGTTTAAGCTGTTGCAATGTCCCAAAAAGCCAAGGACATTTCGGCTCCTCCTGCTGCCCTGCCAGCAAGGAGGCTGGGAGCACACCAGGAGCTGGGAGGGGACAGGACCAGGACAGCTGGCCCAGGCTGCCCACAGGGACATCCTGTACCATGTGGCATCATGCAGGACAGTAAAACTGGGGGGAGCTGGGGTGAGGCGGTGGCTGCTGCTCAGGGTCTGACTGGGCATCAGCCAGTGGGAAGTGAGCAATTGCTTTGTGCATTGCCTGGTTTGTATTTTCACTTGTCATAATTATTTTCCCTTCTTTTTCTGTCCTTTTGAACTGTCTTTATCTCAACTCATGAGTTTTACCTTTTCTTTGGGTCTTGATTCTCTCTCCCAACCTACCGCATGGTGAGGGGAGTGAGTGAAGGGTTGCATGGTGCTTAGCTGCCTGCCACGTTAAATCACACCACTGAAGTACCATGTACCCATCTGAAGGACTGCAAACATTCCAGGAAAATGAATGTGTAATGATAAGAAAGAGTTTGTAGTCTTATTTGAACCTCTTTGCAACCCTGTGTCTCTTCAGAATATATTCTAACTCTTATGCTGCCTACAACAGTCCAGAACTTCCTTTCTATGTAACCTTTTGCTAAGTCAAGCTTTGCTTGCAGCTTTTCAATAGTTACTCTGGCATTTTCATTTCCGTTTAACTGCTTTCCTCACCATGACATAACAACCTCATTCCTACCTCCTTACCCAAGGGACATGCCCAAAGTGTCTGTCACAGAGACTTGAGTTCTGTTCCATACTGTTCTAAACATCTCTTTACTGTCAGGTGATGGATAAAACCCACTTTGTATTTTTATAAAATCTTGTATCCATCATCACTTTCTGTAAACTGAATTATTTATTAAAGTAGAACAACACAAGCACTATGACAAGCTTTTGAGGAACTAGATTAACTATAAATTTTTAGCATGCCTGAGGGCTTCCCAACTTTTTTTTTTTAGGGGTCAGCATCATTATTTTACTTTTTTTTTTTTCCTCCTGACAGCAATATATTCATCTACATTTAAACTTTCCATGATAATTTAAAAATATTTTACAGTATTGATTTTTAAAGGGCCATTCTGAGCACATTCAATTATAATATTCCAAGTCCTACCTTGTTAGATTTTTTTTTTTTTAAATGAGGACATCTTGACATAGTATACAAATTACAGGCTTGTCTAGTCTCCATCCTTCATCATGTTATGCTGAAAAAGACAATAAATTCTTAAAAAAGTTTCCACACAAACTGTGATAGAGGGCAGAAGAAGGAATTGCTTGCTGTGGTAATTTACTTGAACAGGAGAGTGAATAAAGTTTTGTTTCAGATAGTGTTTCTGTGTACAAGGTGTTCCAAAGTGAATTATGAATTACTGGGTTATAAAGCAGCCTGACAGAGGAGATACTGTGAACTGGAAGATGCATTATAAAGGCTCCAGAATGTTTTGAAAACTAGACATGGGAAGCTAGCTGCAAAATTGGAAATGCTCAGCTTGAAACGGAAAATGAGGAAAAATTGTGGAAAGCATTAGTGAAGAACTACAACAGGGCTTGTTGGATGAAGGGTCATCTAAATGTCAGTGTAGGAATGGAAGAGGAACTTTTAGTTTTAATATTTGCCTAATTACCCCATTATGTTGACTGATATACCATATTCAATTGAACCATCAGACCTTGAATAAATATCATTAGGTTTATAACATTTGCCTTGAAGTAATGCCAATGGGTTCATCAGTCTTGGTCTGTCTTGGAAGACCATAGGGCAACTGCTTACTCCAACCTGACCGCAGAGAAGTGGATTAAGTAACACTGAAAGTCTGTGGCTAACCTCAGGTAGCTTACTTTTGCCAGAAAATAATCAATATATATATTAATAATAATAGTAGCGTATTGTTAATCAAAACTGAGGTCCCTTAGAATTCAGAAGGCTACAGAAAGTTGTTTTTTTTTTTTTCCTTCTGGAAAGGAAAGAAAAAGCAGTATGTTAATGTATGTCAGTACACACATGAAATCTTTCACACTATTTTAACCTGCATTTTGATCATTTTTCTTTTCCAGGCCTAAAAAGATAAAAGGGAAAGCTCGTATTCACACATTTGAGATGTGACCATGTACTGTAGCCCCAAATTGAAAGCATCTCTGTTGAGATCTTCTTTTGAATAACCAATCCCAGAAATCTCACCACATCAAAATCAGCTCTTATCTCCCTGATCATGCAGTAGTAAGCATGGAGAAGACAAGAACTGCCTCCTACTCAGCAACCAGCAAGAATCCCGCACCACAAACCCAAATCTTTCCCCACTGCCTTCCCCAAGCTCCCATGGCGGGGCCAAAACAGCAGCCAAGCACACCTTTCAGTTTGTGGTCTGGAGTCTAGGACTTGAAGTGTAAGGTCTGCCTCCCTAGCCAGCTCCACAATGCATGAAGACTATGTCATGAAAACGGAGGCTGAAAAATTAACAAGAGATATCACATGGCAACAGATTTAAGTAGTTCTGAAAGTTAATTTAGTCCATTTTTAGAATCCCAAATGCATGTTAAGCTATAAAGAAAAAGTGCACTAAAATAAAAAAAAATCTTATTTAATAAGAAAATGTGATGAAACAAAAAAAATTCATCAGAGTTTGTTTTTTATAAAGGAGGAAGAATTTCCATCTCAGCTTCCATGAATTGGACTTCCAGTATTTAAAAACCTTTCTTTGCTTATAATAAAGACATACAATAAGACTGTAAATGGAAAACTTCTTGCAGGAGGGGAACTTTTCTTTCTGTCTGATCCAAGTGGTTGAAACAGTGATTAAAAACTGCAAGGTTTTATAGCTGTAACTGAAACAAGCTGTCAAATGTGAAGGCTATTTTACGGAGATTAATTAATAATCTAAATGGATGTATGGGGTCTTTCACTACCCTATCTTTGGTCATAAGAAATCAGAAATGCAAATAGTATCCCTGATATCTTTTGTTGCAAAGTACTGTTCCCTTTGCAATCAACATTTTATAAAATAAGTACAGATATTCTATCAAGCACCCAAAGGAGAATAAATAAGTCAACCTGAAAAAACATATCTGCAATACAAGGAGGAGATAGCTGAGAACACTGCATTGCAACAAATTTTTTCTTAAAAAAAAAAAAAAAAAGAAAAAGAAAAAATTGATCTAGAAATGCTTCTTTCAAAACACCACAGTTTTGTTTTCAAGAATAAAGTTTTGGTAAGTGAAAGAGTAACAAACATTTAAAACATCATCTGACTGGCTTTTATTTACAGAAATTAAATGTCAATTGCAAAGTGCATTCTTTGTTTTTAAAAATCACAGTAGTCACCATTCCAGAGACAATAAAATCCATAGCTGATGTTCCCCTGCTGAATCCCACTGCCAAACACTGAATGAAAGTATTTCATTTTCCTTAAAAAAAATAAGTGTATTGTTCATAGTTAAGTCCATAGAGACAAACAGGACAGTGAACTCAGAGTGGAAATATAAAAGAAGAAATTTTATTGTTAAGCACCATTTCCTGCCTTCAACTTCCAAACATTACTGGAGAAGGGATTTAAAAACTTGCAAAGACTCAGAGTTTGCTAGTGTCTTTTAAGTTTTTCTAGCTGGGATCTTACTATTATGGTCTCAGACAATCAATATTTTGGGAACAGTTTTCTGGTTAAAAAGCTGAGAAGCACCTGAATGTTCTTTAAGTTCTCTAGGATGATTTAAGTACTCTTTAGTCCTAGGACATACAAAGAAAAGCTCCCAAAATAATTGTCTCACTTTAAGAATCAACATTTGCTTAAATAGATAGCAGCAGTGAACTATCAGACTTGGTAACTTTTTCTTACTGAAGTCAGCAGAGCATCATAGTCTCAAAGATGAATGGTGTCAGACATGCCAATGTTGCTCTGTGGTTTGCCTACTTATTATTTTGTCTGCAGACATAAGTTCACTCAACCCATATTTTGAGCTGACTAGATGCGAATCAACTCCAAAGCAGAAAGCTGTGCATCTGTGGTTAAAAGCACCGAGCCCGAGCTAATGAGCCCCTTCGAGACATGAGATTTAATGGGCTGGACTCAGTGCCTGCTAACATGGCTGTGATGCAGCCTCCGCCTCAGACAGGACTCGTGTTGAGTTGTATGCCAGCCAAGGCATACCAGCAACCTCTTATGAACCTGTGCCATTGATTTCAGAGAGAAAAAGTCCCAAATAGGTACTTTGATAATTTTACTCACATATCCTAGCTGAAGACTGATTGAAAACTGGCAGATCTTGCAGTCGTGATTCAGCAGGTCACATCCCTGAGCTCTCTGCCCAGCTCTTCTGCCAGAGGTCACCTCTCCCCATCACTGAACACATGCCTGTGCCCACACCTCCAGTGCCTTGGGGCACTGGCTTAGGACTTGGCTCCAACCAGGAAACTGCTCTGGGGCAGCACCAGTGAGCCTCCCTTCCGACTCCTTTACCCTCCAGTGACCCGGAGCTGAGGTTAGCAGCTTTTAAAACTGGTGTAATAAAAGAATCACTAGCACTCATCTATCAAGAATGACTGCACAATCATGTGCAGTAGTAGGATAAATACGTTGGGTGTTTAAATTATGTATGGCTTACTTGGTTGCTGTGGACAGCACTGAGATTTCAACTGTGTTCAGAAACTGGACCTTCAGAAACCACCCCACTCCTTGAAGAGATTCACAGGTAGCAAAGGTAGAAACTAGGGACAAACAGACTGGACTTTAAAATAAATAAATAAATAGCTTTTCACATCAAGCACAAATGCCCTCAGCTACCAAAAGCTTCAGTTACAGAGAGGTAGAAAGCTTGGCTGAGAGGATCTTCAGGTAGCTCCAAGTTAAAACAGGAGCTGGTGGCAGCTTGTATTATAGTCCTAATTGGCTTGTGAGAGACCAGTGTTACTGCAGGGGTCTGGGGCAGCTTTTCCTGATCCCTTCTTCTGCTTCTCTTGTCTTTACTCTTTGTTTGGTTGGTTTTGGTTCTGCAGCGCGGGATGAAAGAGGGTATCTTCAGTATTAAAGAAAGGGTTTTAATAAGAATTAGATAGTCTGAAGAAGATATTGGCTCTATTACCAGAGAAGTCAAATTCTTTTCTCTTTTATACTGCAAAATGATTATTTAGCAACTGCCATGGAATTTAAGGTGAAAAGCCACAGATCAGTTCTAGAGCGTAGCAATCGATAAGCCTTTCGCTTGGGAGCTGTATTCTCTCTGGTCCATATTGTAGCGCTGAGAGAAACAAAAACCTTCTGATCTCATCGAACTGATTTTATTGAGCTTTTAACTGTGAATCAGAATGTAAGGAAAAAATCCAACTGCAAGGAGACAGTTTGAAAATGCTTTTGCAGGAAACTATTTCATGACTTTTACCAGGCACATGAAATGCACAATTTTCTCAGAAGACCCTCTTACCTCACTTATTAAGACCAAGAAAGCTAGGAAGAATAATTCTTGAATACTATTTCCTCTGACAAGCTCTTTTTTATAAGGAATTATCTTCTCTTTCTTCCTGTTGACTACTTCGCAGTGTTGGAAACAGTAAACCAACAGCAAGTGCAACACAGGCACTATTTCAGCCTAACTTGGTTGGAGCCCCTCAGCACAAACCATGGCTGTTTCAATACTAATGCTGCCCTAAGACAGTACAGAGCCAAAAATTTTTTTTTCTCCTATTAACAGGAAAGAATATTCACAAGTTGCTGCTAACCAAAATAGCAAAGCAAATAAAACACACCATACAAGAACTTTAGGTATTTGTCATTTTAGTTAGTCTTTGGGGTACAAAAACCATTAAACAACTCAAAATAGTAGCCTATCAGCTCAGAATGTGAAGGATGCTCTTCTAGAAAAGTCAGTCCTCAGGGTCAGATTGCACTACCAAAGACTTCTTAAATATTTTATTAAACTCATCGTTAACCTGACTGTTTTGTCTGCTATTGCTTTGATTACTCTCAACAACATGCTCACAATAAGCAGTAACAAAAGATTCAGACTAGACTTCTGCTACAATACTGCTATTCCTCATAAATATAGTCAAAACATGAAGTTTTTTTTTCTTACAGATCCCGTGTCTCATGAGATTATCATATTACAAAGTGAGGGAAAATACTCCTCTTTTCCCAAGTGGTTTTACTTTGACAGCACTTTCTACTCAGCCAACATCATTGCTTTTCTTGTATTCTCACTTTTTGTGTCTATGTCAATTTATTTAATTTCCTGGCACCATCAAACCACTTGTGGGAGTAACATAGCTGTCGCATCACCTACGTTTTCTCCCAGGTCAGGGAAAAATGGTGTCCAAGGTGTCAGCTGCTAGTCAACCACAGCAGATGCAAGAGAGGGAGAATGAAGAAAAAGGGACCTCTGCAGAGAAGACCTACATGTTCTCATTTCTTTCCCAGACAGGCCTGACACAGGAACACAGAAAAGATACAACCCTAAAAAGATGTCAAAGAGGAGCAGTTTTAAGGCACATAAAATAACCTGATCTTCCAACAAGAATAAGCTTATGTTTGATAGGAAGTCATGTTAATTTCTTTCCTGTTTGCTTTCATTTTTCAACAAAACAAATTTAACTCCACATACCTTGAAAAAGGTGAACAGTTTAATTAATGCTTGTGAATGACTGAGAGCTTCTGACAAGACACCATGCAAGTACAAAGAGCAAATGAACAACTGTAAGTCAAATAATAAAGGCTGTGATCCTGCAAAACTACCATAAGAACACCTTCAGCTTCTGTACCTATTTGATTTATGTACTTTAACAACTATTTAAGGTCAAATTTTCAGCTGCGAGTAATATGTATTTTCCCCAGAGGTGGCTGAAAGTAGTGATTCATGTCCTTCAAGTGCTTTGATACAAGCTTACTCAATGTGCCAAAAGGCTAATTAAGAAAGAAGAGGTGCATGTACTTAATAGGATATTTGGCCTTAGTATTTGCAACTCTTGCCAACTCCCTTCTTTAAAATCAGAAAAAAAAAATCTGACTAGAAACCAGAGAGGAGTTTGGCCTGAAACCATGTATGCGCACACACACAGATGCCCAGACTCTACTGGCCACGCTGCTCAGAAAGCTGCAGAACTCCCCAAACCTCCGTCTGACTAATTGAATTCCAGACAAGGTAGAAAATTACTGTATTAGCTCTCTACTCTCTGCACTGGCTGCTTTTATAAGCAATTCCTAGTAGAATTACCTAGCAGCCTTTTGGCAAAGTAACATATTAAGTTGGTAAAAAGCAATAATGAGGAGCAGCCACCTAGGCACATTTTACTTTACAAACAGCAAGCCTCACATGTCATATGGAAAGAACGCTTCTTAGGATAGCAATAAATCATCTTCTAAGGGATGCTGATGAAGAAGTGATTCACTGCACATGGAGGCAGGACAAGATGCAGAAGGACAAAGCACAGGGACTATGGCTTGGGAAAAAGACTCCATCCTTACCTGCTCCCTAACATCTCTTCAGTAAGTGTTAGCAGTTTGCTGTCTAATCTGGAATAGCCTATTTGCAAGTTTCCTGCAAGACTCAAATCCACAAATTAATTTCAAATAAGAGGCTGTAAAATTGTTTCAGTGTGACAGGAACATTAACACTACCCAGTCTATGCAAGTATTATCTTCATGAATTTCTGCTTTTTAAATGTATTTTTAACTATTCCAGGCTAAAATATGTATGCTGCATGCTCAGGCAAACCTCCAGCTGCATAGAAATGAAATATTACTGAAAGAGGTTGTTTACAGGAGCCGTCTGGAGCAGCTAATACATATTACAATATGCTAAGCTCTGATAGTCCCATATCAGTTGCAATTACTTAAAAATGCAGTAGCTTTGAGATTGAGGCAAATTAAATTCTCTTTATCCATGAAGTAACTAAAACAATGGGCAGGGAAATAAAGGAATACCTGTGGTAAAAGGTACCAACTGGTAACAGACAGACTGCAGGCAGCAAAATATACTTGTTGACAGCGCCCCGGAGAATGCTTAAGAAAACACCCAGTTTTGTTTAATTGTTTCTTAATTACATTGTTTCATCCAGGCACATAAACTCTATTAAACCAATAAAAACAGTCTCCTTGGGTTTACTCATTACATAAAGTTTATTTCAAAATGAGACTCTGGGTACCTAGCAAAGGCTTTAAACTTGCCTAAAGAATATCTCTGAGAACTGAATAGACAAGCACAAACCCAACATGTGCACGAGTGGAGAGAGAGGTGCAGCTCTGCACCTCTGAACAACTGGGACCACTCAATCACGTTATCTACACAAATAATTAAAATGCATACCGAAAGCAAGAATTGAGGCAGAAAAATGGTGTTGATTGGTTTGTTCACAGTGATGCTGCACAGAACTCGAGGCAGGAATAAATGCATCACCTCCCAAGAAAAAAAGCATTTGTCATTCTGCAAATTTAAGGCTTGTACTCTCTGCTTATATATGCAGAGTACCAGCAAAATGTCGCCTTTGTTAGCCCTTACAAGTGGCTAACAAAAACAAGTGGCAAAAAAAAAAAAGCTGGATTACTTTCAATTTTGTAATTGGAAGAAAAACTACTTAAAGCATGCTCCCAGAGTTATTGAGACCACTCAGAATTAGATAACCTCAAATTAGGGCACTTGCATGGAGAGACTTGCCTGCGAGCTTTCAGAGAAAAATCTGCCGAAGTACAGAATAACTCGAAGGTCTTTGCAATCAGAGGTGTGGGAGGGCAGGAGAGTGAGCACTGGCTGCTGAACCTGAGGTTGGCACAAGCTGAGGAAATGAGAAGAGGCAATTCCCAAAACAACATTATCTCAGTGTTGGCACATCTCTGAAATAGGAAGAAAAAGTTTTTCAGCAGAAAATATAAACGTGTATGCTTATTAATGAACAAATCAAACCTCACTCTTCAGTAGAGCCCAGAGGTCTCCATTATAAAATATAATAGCAGCAATCTGACAAGATTAGCTTTGATTCAGAACAGTGACGGGTGTAGAGACCATGGGGTATAAGGTCTTGGTCTGTGAAATACAGGGGACGTAGAGACTTACAAAAGGATATGGCTATTAGTATCATTAAATAATTTAGAAAATGGTTCTTGGGGTCAAGAAGCTTTGTAGCCCCTGCCCTACAGCTTCACTGTCTGCATTAACCAGTGCTCAACGGCTCAGAAGCTTAAAACCCATATAAGATTTGCAAGGAACACTACCCACAAAACGTGGGAAGAACAATCAGCTGTGCTAGTGGTCAATTTTAGGCCTCAGAAATGCAACAACATTCAAATATGGGTACATGTTCCTAGTCCACACCACACTAATCCTCCTGAAATTACCATATAAATAAAGTGTCACTGTGGATTTAGCAAGTTAGTGATCACCTGCAGGTAAACCTCATTACCGGTTACATTAATAGGAAGATTGCAAAGAGATAAGAGAAATAAAAAGGAAAATAGAGTCTCCTGTGATACTGTAAAAACAGTATTTAAAATGAACCTTTCAGAAATCTTATCTTAATAATATTATTGCAGAGATGGACAAAATATGGCATTAATGTACTTATCTTTCTGAAGCAAATTACCATTAACCATCACAACCACTCCCCCACCCCACAACCTATACCCACAGACAAGCCTGACAGAGATTGATTTTTCAACTTGTCTAATTGGCCCGAGGGTATAGGAAATTAACTGGATCCTTCTCTGCCTGAGCTAGCAGCTTTTCATTTTGCGAGAAACAGAAAGCAAGTAAGATTACATATTACTTATTGTTATATCAATTTTCTTGCTAGAAGAGATTAGAGATAACTTTCTTTGCTGGGTAATTATTTCCTTTGCAGAGACGCTTACAGTTTTTGTTTTGTTTGACTGATACAGTTTGCTTTATTTATTTAATTTCTAAAAGTTTTTTTTTTTTTTTTTTTAAAGACTGGTATTAAGGAGATTATTCCTCTGGAATGGGGAACGGGGTGAAGAATGATTCAACATGCTCACAGAAGTAAATGCAAACACATTACTGCTCTTCTCAAAGTTGACACAATAGCCCTGCAATGAAATAGCTGAGGGCAAAAGAATATGCAGAGTGCTGACGCAGCAGCATTACTAACATACCACGCATTCTTTTGAACTCTTTTTTTTAGACTTGGCAAGAAGTCCATCTTTGCATTATTTTTTTCCCTAAAAATTCATCTTTCAGTTCTTGAACTAGAATCAGGAGGCAAACTCTGTGAAACACTGCTCTGAGTGCCCCCACCATAAAGCTCTTTCCTGAGGCTGCCTCCCAGTTAGACTTGGTGCCTAACACAGGGACTGAACATACCCTGCAGCCTTGCATCAGTGGGGTCTCTTACTCTCCACCTTCCAACCACATCCTCCCAAGAAAAAAAAAAAAAGAAAAGCCAAATTTACCTGAAGCTATTTCAGATGATACTGGAATACGAACAGGACAACAGCCAATGCACACAAATGCATGAGCTCCCCTCCTTAACTACTTCCCAAACCAGATTTTCTTTAAAACATGAACCAGATATAAAGCTCACAAAAATTCCCAGTGCAGTATTCTCTTCTTGTTTTGTTAACAAAAAGATTAAATTTCTTTTCATGCCTCTATGAAAATTCTATCATTTTCATATTTAAACTTCTATATTGCTTTTCTGAATCTCCCTGGAAAAAGCTCTTCTACAGTCTTCCATGAAGTACTACCAATATTAGTATTCTGCTAATTCAGTTCCTCTGCTTCACAGCCACACAGCAGAGTACCTTAACGTAACCGTATTGTCTGCTATCTACAGCAATAAAGATCTTTTCTGAACCCCCTCGCATATTGGCAGTCTGTGGTTTAACGGATTACTCTTCAGAGAAGCCTAAGTATGCATCTTAAATGTAAAACAGAAACATTAGCCTCAAAAGTCATCAAGGCAAGTTTTCTGTATTAAAACTGAAAGCTTATACTTCATTTCTTTCTAATATAGATTACGTGTCACTCAAAAAGTCTCTATTCTGTCTCTTCAATAACCTGGGTGATTTTAAAGACCCTACAAATATTAAAAAGTCAAATCAGCAATGCTTATTAATGTTGCTTTTTGTATTCCTGAATTCTGCAGTAATGTTTACTGTTTCAAGGGGAGTTTATAATTATGCAAATTGCTAAGCAGTCTGCATAATGTATAACATGTTTGGGTTCACTGACTAGAAGCTGAGATACATTTCTTTAATGCTGCCTGTATGCTATGCAATTCAGTTTGCATTTCTTACGCTCCACTGCTCTGTACCTGTCTCCAGCAGTATCCCTTGTGTTTCAGAATTTATATGCAACCTCAGTACCTTTGCAGACATTTGGCTCTCAGAAATTATCTAAATAATTTATGTATGCCAACTTAACATTTTGCAAAGCAAAGCTACATTTTGATAGCCCCGTGATTGTTGAATCCTAGTGAAGACTTCCACCTTTTTCATTATAATCTTAGTTGTTCTCATCATAGTTGTAACTTAAACATTGTGGAAGCTGTTCTAAGCTGCACGTATGACATTTTATTAAAAAAAAACACAACGATGTTGTTAAATGTACTCCACTACTTTAAATACAGCATACCTCTTTCATATCATAAACATCATGTCTGCAGTCAGCAATAGGCTGTTTACCGATCCTGTTTTCAAAGGCGTCCATCATTCTGACCTTGCTTGTGCAGGAACTTCTGAACTCATGTGTGTGTGCTGCTCCTGGTGTCTGATCATAGTACCTGGTGCCAGAACAGTAACAGAATATTTAAAACTGAGATGTGCTGAAAGGCCTCCATCATCCTGTTGAAATATTCTACTTTATGTGAAAGGTTGATCCACTCGATCGCCTTCTTAAAATACCATCTAGGCAATGACCAGACCCCTGAAAGCCAAACTAAAGTGACTAAGTACCCCTACAGACAAGGGCAGGCAGTTATCAAGCTCTTGTGGTGTTCCCAGCTATGACTGGCTGTCACAGCCTCATGAATCGTCCATCCTATAGTGTTGCTCATGAGTCAGGTTCCCTTGGCTTCGAGACAGAGATCAGCTTTTGGCTGTAGACCAAGACCCAGCTAAACACCCCAGACTCACATTGCCAGCCCTGCTCCAGCACTAAACTTCTCACCATACCCCAGGGTCACCTCAAAGGAAGGGGCTGGGGAATAAAATGACAGAAGCAGCATCAAGTTAAGCATGGAAACAGCTGGAAAATTTTACTCCATTCAATATCTGTTGCTTGTTGCAGTGGCCAAACAGTGCTTGCTCTCTCTCAGGATTTGCCAGTGCTGGCCAGCAAAGCAGGGTTTCCTATTATAATTTTAATAGCAGCCTCCCAGGATCGGAGTGAAACACTGGTTTGTGCCCTGTCTGCTTACATCCCCCCCTGTCCCATGCCATAACTGCACAGTTTTAGTAGGTGATTAATTAGGCCAATTATTAACTTTGGCCCAGCCTCCGGGTATGAACCATGCTATGCAAACCGATAGGCTCAAAACCACAGAAGGTCTTTGACTCAACTCTGGTTATGCTTTTATATGGTCTCTGTGGGACTGCAATGCTCAATTAACTTATATTACTGTCTACAAACTTAATAGAGTTTTTATAGCTGGAAGAAATCTGTGGCTTTTTTTTTTCAAGCTCTCATGTTTCGAATTAGCTGAAAAGGGCTTTTGTCCTGCTGGTACAAGTCTACAGCAGGTTACACCAAGTAAGTGTAGGTCTAGGCATGGGAGAGGCCATGCAATGCCTGTCTTATTTTCCCTATTCTTCTCAGCAGTCAGTATGAAACCCAGTCTTATGAACTGTTTCTGAAAGAGAGTATTCAATCCACACCCACCCTTTGAAATAAAAGCAGAAAATCTGAAGAGATTTTTTCCACCTTGTATCTGCTTTCCACATTAGTTATTTTTCATCTACTGTTCAACTGAAAAGGATTTTATAATTTTCTTATATCCACTTATTTAAAAAAAAGGTATTTCTTTCAGCACTTTCTAAGCTCCCTTGTGTAATTACATGAGAAATATAAACCATTCTTCCTTCAGGGAATAAGCCAGCTCATGCAGTTAAGAAGAAATTTTCCTTAGAGACTGATAATTTCATAATTAGTCACTACAGGATTTCTTGCAGCTTCCAGCTATTACGGGAGAAAAGATATTCGACCATCCTGAGTCACTGGCCTCAAAGAACATCACTGTCACTGTGTTCTGATACAAGTGGAGTCAACAAACTCTTGTTAAAACAGAACCCAAACAAACAAAAAAGACCCCCAACAACAAAACTAGACTGCTGATGCCAGCAATGCCTTCATTTTATATAATACACACACACACACACACACTACTACTACTCTCTACAACTACCTCAAAGGAGGTTGTAGCAAGGTGGCGAGTCAGTCTCTTCTCCCAAGCAACAAGCAATAGGACAATAGGAAATAGCCTCAAGTCAGGTCAAGGGAGGTTTAGGTTGGATATTAGGAAAATTTCTTCACTGAAAGGGTTGTGAAGTATTGGCAGAGGCTGCCCAGGGAAGTGGTTGAGTCACCATCCCTGGAGGTCTTTGAAAGACATGTAGATGTGGAGCTTAGGAACGTGGTTTAGTGCTAATCAGTTGGACTTGATGCTCTTAGAGGTCTTTTCCAACTTAAAAATATTCTATGATTCTCTCTCTATATCTTTTCCTTTTGATTTTTAATTTCAGTTAATTTTATTTTGCCTACCACCAAGTTTATGTTTAATGAACAGAACATAATTTGTATTGGTTTGGTCAGAACACGAACCTTTTACATTTACTTCTTGGTAAAGTGCATTTACTTCTTCTCTAAAAGACCATTCATCTGCCATACTAGATGACACTTCTGCCATGGATTTTCAAAGTCCAATGCTGAACATGCATGTGCAAGATTCAATGACATAATGGTATATGGTTAAGCCAGTTGTTTCTTTGCAAGAAACTACAACAATCAGATCTTTGTGTCAAGATGTGTAACTTACAAAAATAAGAAAAAGTTACTGTTTGAGTGTCTAAACAATTTCACTGAACAAAATAATAGCAATAATGGAATGAGAAAAAAGGATATAGAAGGATAGTGAGGAAATTACTTCTCCAGCGCTATAAGAGACTTATGCCCAAGTCAAGATTGTCAAGAGCAGATCACCTTTATTCCTCATTCTGAAGGTGCTCATTCTCATCTAAGAACACAAACCACTTCCCAGCTATATGACATGTATTGCAATGAAATAGGTGGTTTAAAGCTTATTAACATCATGGCTTGGACTTCACTGATCACAGTCACTAAACCAGATATTTAATCTCCATTTCTACTTGTACATTAAATATCTTTCAGTCACTGCTTCCCTTTTAAGAAAGTTCAGATCAGTCATACCCTTTAAAATGCCATTCAGATGACTGGTGCCCAGTCAACTGCTAAGCAAACAGTGCTTAACTAGTCACATCAGTGAATATGGACAGCAAGAAAGCTTGAAAGAACACTTTGGACAAGAATAAATTACAATGTTACATCTGCATTCCAGCCTGAGGAATAACAATCAAAGAATAGCTCTTAAAGGCTGAGAAGATGAAACACAATGATGGATGGATGTAAGGAGAAGGAAAAGCATAACCTGAAACAGATAGAAGAGAACCATAATTTAAATACATTATTTTTAGTTCAAGTTATTTCTCTGATGCCTTCTTTTTATTTTTTGTTTTGTATATATTTCCTTTCTCTCCTCATATGAGCAGGGATCTGCTTTGCTTCTTCATCTGCTTGGTATCATCTCCCTAATGAGGCTCAGTTGCTGTGAGAGAGGAGCATAAGCTCCTGCCTCAGTTGACAGGAGCTTGCATCTTAGCCAGAATTGACTCTTGAGCTCCTTGGTCACGGCCTTTACCTCCCTGCAGAGCCTGGACTGTTCACCCTGTATGGCCTTGGTATCTAACACCACCGTAAATACCCAAATTAATGTAAACCAATACCCTTGTATACTAATCTTCAACACAACTTTAATACACATTTCCCTGCTGTGGAAGTGAATCAGACTACCTATTATCTATCAGTTGAGGAAAGGTTTGAAGTTCAAGTGATCAAATACCTTTAAATATAAATCTCTCATTGGGACTACACTCATATTGTCTATTAGTTATCGACCCATGGTACTTTTGTATTTGAAGGCTCCTCAAGAAATGAACACAAACCAGTCTGATTAAGAAACACCAGTGTTTTAGCTCTGTACTCCAAAAAGGAAGAGATGAAGCTTCCCAAGGAAAACAAAGACTTAGCAGGCAGCCACACAGAAATCCTATCAAGGACCTTATCTCGAGCAGGATTGTCAAATTGGCAAGCAGATGAAAACGAAAGATTGGGTTTTAATTTATGTAAGCGAAATACCACAACCTCAGTATTTCCAAGCAGAAAATGATTCCCCAAGTGACTGATTACTATGGCTAAGAATTTGTAGACTCTCACAGTACAGTGGTAACTATACTAACACAGTTGCACCTTATGGCTGTTTGTCCAAATATGTTTATATAAGAGTCTGTAACTGTTATTTCTGATGGAAGTCTACAAATTAAAAAGAATAAAGTTTGCGAGAGGCCTACTGGGAGTTCTGCTTTTTACTAAACTAAGCAATATTCAAAAACAGGGGGCAAGACCACCTTAGGACTACAAACACAGTGGTTTACGGGTAAGAAGAGTGATTCTCTTGGTAAAAGAAACACCAGCCTGACAACGTATGTAATATGCTAGCTTGAAATGGGATGAGGACATATGCAACGGTAACAAACAAGTGAAAACAGACAGTCATCATTTAATAACACCATGATTTTCACTGATGTAAGTGCAACTGTCTGAAAAACTAAACTTATTCAGAAGTTATTGCGAAGGACCTGATCAAGAAAAATAGCTTGCAAAGACATATGTAAATTGGACATATTAACTGATGAAAATAACGTGACTGAAAGTTCAGTTAAAACATTGAGATCTCATGCATTTGCAGTCCTTTCTCCTCACCTTCAGAAACAGGTAACTGCTAACATTTTACTTTTCTAGAATGTTATTCAGAGTTAACAACATACAGTGTCAACCTATATTTATTTTTTCTGTTGTGAAAGAGTAAGAGTGGTAGAAATTTTTACATGACTATAAAATAATGAGCCTCAATAAATAACGAATATTTAACTGACTTATTTTTAACAGCTAGCCAGGTGCATAACAATTGCTCATTCCTCAAATGGCACTAACATTTACTTCCTAGAGGCTTATTATTTTTAAACACCTGTACCTATGTTAAAATAGCTTTAGAATGTTTTTTTTTGTTTCCATTTCAGAAACAATGAAAAAAATATTCTCTACCGTCATGTAGAAAGCTTTTTTTTTTAGACATGAAATATGACAAGCAAAAAGAAAATAAAACATTATGAGTTGTTTAATAAGTAATTCTAAATTATGACAAATTATATAAAAGGAAATTTGGCATATAATTTTTTTGGGGGGGAACAGATTTTAAACAGAGATACTGCTGTGACCAACTTGTAACAGATATTTACAAAACAAAATAGCTAATCTTTTTTTTTTAAATATAAACTACTGTGTTCAGATTTTTCATCATAAAGAACCCTGAGAAATAGATCAAGTCTAACCACAAAAGTAACAGATATTTTTCACTAAATGTAGACAATGCAGTATCTGTTTTATCTCTGTATACCTTTCTATATTAGGTTTTGATTGCTTGATGATATTCAAAATGATTTGCAATTCTAATATCAGTTTGTTTGGCACTAGAGAGGTGAATCTATCCTTCCAGAAGTAAAAGTATAGAACCTGTAGCAATTTCAAGAGGTGAAGGGCTAATTCACATGCTATTTATTGTGTCTTTGAATGCACCAAAATATGAAGGACTAATCTTGCTCCAGCTCCATTACATATCGATTACCAAGCAATGCTACTGAGACGATTGCTTTTGGTTTACTGACTCATCTTGTGACAGAACCTGGTTATGCATATTAGAGTGCTACTTACTACCCAAGTCATCTCAGTGTCTTTAGAGGACTGTTTTTATATCTTGGTATTCCTGAGAGCCTGGCAGAACACAGGCATGGCTGGCCAGCTGTTTCCTTGCTCTCTATGAATATTACTTGAAGTGGGCAGCACTTGCCTGAAAGAAAGCTTCCTTCCACTTATGGCAGCATGAAGTAAAGTCCATGCAGATTAGTCACAAGAAACAATGGAAACTCCAGTTTCCACAGCTGAACTCCCTGGCTGTAATGTTTCTCTGAACTCTGATACAAAAGCTCTGCTGGCTGATATAACCCATCTGATACACATGCCTTTCTTCCACATGAAATTTGAGCCACTGAGCCCAGGGAACCTTTCTGTCCTTTTAAAACCTATGACATACATGGATGATGAGCTTTATCTGAGCTCACAGCACAAGCCTATAGCTTATAGGGGTTTAAACAACTTTAAGCCTGACATAAAGGGCCTTGGAAAACTTTTACTTCTGGAAGGATAGATTCACCTCTCTAGTGCCAATGCCTGCTGTTAAAATGAGAAAAATAGAATAATTCTCCATACGATGAGGCATTGAAGCAACTTACAGTACAGAGGAATGCAAAGACTTAATACAAGCTATTAATATATTCAAGGAAGTCAACAATAAAATATTGCTTATCAACAGAAGTTGCTTCCAATTCAGTTAGACCCAATATATACTTTCTATGCCAAATAAACATATTTTCCTTGCAAATCAGAAGATTTGCAAAATTAATTTGTCCATGCTCCTGTAATATATTCATATTACAACTAAGCAACACTTGTATGTCATCTAGAAATTAAATATTGTAGCAATGAGAACCTACAAAATGATACTTGCTTAGAAAAAGTTTCATTAGCTTTCACAGAACATGAAACAAACGGGGGAAAAAAGAAAAAAACAACCACCAACAACAAACCAAACCAGAATTGCTTTTGTCACGCAAGCAAAGCTTACAATGTGATTTAGCAATTCTGAGTATCTTTAGGAATTGTATCATTTCATTAGGCAGGAATATAAACTAGAAACAAAACCCACATGAGCACTGTATAAACAAGACAGTAAACATAAAATATTCATTGGAGCAATTTATAAGTGTTCAAAAATCTGTAGAGAAATCAGTAGAGAAGTGAAGTTTCTCTTAACTGAAGAAATGCACAGGCCTAAAGGCACATTAACCAAACCTGTCCAATTTATTTCCTCATCTCACAGCCACACAGTTTAAAATTCTTACACAAAATTTCGAAGACTGAGAATGTATTAAACACTAACAGCCACTTGCCAACTTTTTTATTTATTTTGTTAAGGGGAACCCCAGAAGGCTTCTTGGGCATCTCTTGACCTATGCTTGTGTCAAGATTGAGAAAGTCTCCTAAACATTAAAAAATATTAAGAAGTATTAAGATGTCTCCTAAAAATATAGGCAAAATACATTTCCCTATAGCTCAGCTTCAGAAAAAATAAAGTTACACCAACCACATATGATCACATTGCAGATCATGACTATGAGGTCTTCTACAGTTCTTCTGAAACACTCTAGTAATTGGAGTCTGACCTCCACACTTACCACCACACCGAGCTCTGCTGAAGCCCTGCAACGGGTGGACATGGGAGCTGGAGGGAGAGGCTGAGCTAAAGGTGTCTGGCTGGCACAGGCTGCACAGACAGACCGTAAAGAAGGGGTCTTCGAAAGTGAAGGTGGTTAAGGTTCCTTGGCTCACAAGGAAATTCTTTGCATTTGTGTTTGAAGAGAGGAGGAAAGAGATCGATAGCGGGAATGCGTGCAAGGGAGTAAATCATGGGGGTGCAATGGAGCAGTAGATAAACACGCACTCTGACAGTCTGCTTGGAGCTATCAGGCTGCAGTTTTGAAAGAAGCTTTCTGCGTGACAGTTCATTTTACTTAAGAAGTGGATAGACCTAAAATCAATGTATCTTTCAAAGAGGTACATCTACTATTCATTATATACTCTTAAGTGATGTTACAAGCACCTAGACTAGGAATGGCAGTACACTTAGCCTGCTTATTCTACCACTCCACATGCAGGACACAAACACAGGGCTGTGGACAACCAGCTTTCTGCAAGCTCTCAGGGTTTACTATTAAGAAATGGACTTCCCCAACAAGACACAACTCTTCTTTGTATTCAGGAGAGAATTCATAACACAGCCTATGGGTAGCTGGAGCTGCTAGACAGTTTTAATATTTTCCCCTGCAATGATGTGACTTGCATTTCAGTGCATCTACATCATATTGAAACTGTTAGAAGATAACAGCAGTTTTGCATATAGATAGAAATTTATTCTTCTCAGTGTCCTGGACACGTTTCTTAAAAAAAAACAAACTCACCAAACCAACCAGCCAAATAGAACCCCACAACCAACCCCAAAAACAGGGCAGTAACAACATGTTTTCTTGAACTGCTGAGATATCTTGTCCAGTTTTTACAGCTGAACCACACTTACGGTAGGACATTCATTTGGATCAACTCAAGCTGTCTTCAGCAGCTCCTAGCAGAACAGAGAGGGACTGCACGAAGAGAGTTTTGAGCTTCCTATCACTTTTCACAGTACTGATCACAATCCTTCTGAAATTGCACAAAAGCTCACATTCTCAACATCAACACCAAGCACTTAATATTGATATGATGTTAGGCAAAAAAGTTATTCTTCTGAGAAAAAAAAGACTAAAATGGAAATATTGGAAACAAACAACATTTTTATCAATTAAGCATCTCCAGAGTTATAAACGATATTCCCCACTGTTATGAGAAAGGCTATATCTGGTACCACTGGATTAAAAAAGTTCATATAGTCCAGTATTCGAACACTAGATGGCAATGTTCGATTTTATTTAGTCATGTGATTGAAACAATGATTACATGGAATCTTCTAAGAGAAAAAAAACATTTTTTGGGGGGTTAAAAAGGAGGAAAGGACTGTTTGATCTAGCTAAATAAGAATAAGGATCTGAATCTTAATAAATAATCCATCTAAAATCATGGAAAAATCAACAAAATACTTTTATCCGAGATACAAAATAGAAATAACCTGGATACAGTCATCAAGTAGAAGATTAGGAAAAAAAGCACATATTTTGGTAAGAGCACAATGTTCAGTAAAACCATAAGGTTTTATTATTATGTCTCAAATAACATTTTATGATATAGTTTCAGTACTTCAAAGTAAATTATGATCAAAATAAATGTAGATTTAACAGTCCTTTGGCAAATTCTTCTCTTATCTGTATCGAGAGACGATAGAGAGAGACAACTGAGTGTTGAGACAACAGAGGACGACAAGTTTGCTACAGCTGCCATAAATATCTGCTTGAATTCCTCTACAGCTTTGGACAGCCAGGTCTGCTTCAGTAAGGAATAGTAGTATTCATATTTGACATAAAAAACTACAAGGAAAAAATGTTTTTTAGGGGTATTCCTGAGACAAATGATGGCAGAAGAAAGATGAAGAGGAGCTGACAATACATTTTCAGGATATGCAGAGATCCCAGACTTTTCCCAGACTATCTTTTAAAATCTGATCTGTTTCACAGATATAAGGCTTGAGTCTTTCTCGCTACAGAACAGAAAATAAATAAAATAGAGGTAATCTCTTATTTCATCAGACTAACTACAGTACCATTTTCTCTTTGCCTTTCTTTCAGAGAAGACCAAGAGTCAGGCAAAAGTTCTGAGATCAGACCCATTTCTGTTTCCCCAGCTCTTTCATCTGCTCCTGCTGCAAAGCACCCTGTTAATCAAACCTACTTCCTGCTGAATGATCAAAAGGCTTAGTCTTGAGACTAATCAACATTAACGATCATTATAATAATTCTGACATCAGAGATTATTTTTTGCAGAGAAAACCAAGCCTAAGGTTACATAATTTCAGAAAGAGGTCAGGAGTAGTGATCTAAATTTTACAACAAGTTTTCCATTTTTCTTGTCTTAGGGTCTGCTGCTCTCTAACCTAAGAATGGTAAGCAAATCCAATCTGTTGGGTAGGATGCTATGCTACTGCCTTTCCAAAGTCACAGGGACAAAAATACTTGGATGTTAATCTAATTATCTTGTGGAAACACTTTAGATGGTGTGGTTAAAAAAGGAAAACACAGCAGAAGATACAATACAATTGCACTACTGAAACCAATCACGGATGTTTTTCTACCTGTCTTGGCCAAATTCATCTGTCATGTCTCATTTCAGCAGCTCTGCGATGGTTCAGATTTTGACTCATTTCCCTAAGTACAACCATAAAAGAAACACAACAAAGAGCAGGAGGAAATAGAAAAGATGAAATTTTATTTTTATATTATCTTTTAGATTCAATGAATTGCAGATGAACACTAAGTGTTCAGAGCAACTTGGCCTTGGAAATGCAAATAAGTCACAGAATCCGTAGACTAAAATATTCCCTATATATTGGTTAAAAGAGATGAATAAAGCTGAAAAGAACTTTTCTATTAGTGTTTATGAGGCATAATTCTCTCTCCTCTGTTTGTTTGTTATTTATTCCTGGTGCAGCAATGCCTTGAGGTCTCAGTAAAGTTGAGGCTCCCTAATACAAGATGACATAATTCTTGTCCTAAAAGAGACAAACCAAGTGATGAAGAAAGTGTAGAAACAAAGGGCTGACACAGCTAAAGGACTCTCCTAAACGATAAAGAAAGAAAAATAGATTGAGGTTTCTGGAGCCCTGGTCTAGTGCACTGACCTCAGGGCCTAGTCTCAAAGCTTGTCACCATCATTTTGTTCACTTCAGAAGTACCACATTCTGCCTACCCCAGGCTTCTGTCTCTCCATTAAAATCTCTATGTGTAGTTAACTGGTGCTTTACAGTTGAGTTAGCTGGGCTGGCAATGGACATAGATCCAAAAATCAACCGTAGGCAAAACTACCACTAGAAAAGTGGGTGATAATGCAGTTCATCATTTACATCAGTTCAGATGAAAGTTCTTTATGAACGACTAATACAATTGCTCTGTGAAACCAGTGTACAGCTCTGAGGCATGGCTCACTTGAGATAAATGAGCTTGAAAATAATTCAGGTATATTAATTTAAACAAGCTTGCGTAGCAAGGACAAGTGCTTAGTTTCACTTAGAGGAGGACAACTCCTGATGCTGGTTGCCATTCTCTTTTTCCAACATGTTTGTTTCATATAGAGAATGAGTGAAGGGATCAGTGAGGAGGCAAAGTATTCCTGGAGGAGCTATTTTTAGCCATTGCAAAGGGATCTCAGGCATAGCATGGATTTCCTCAGGACTTGATGCTGCCCTTTTTGGCTAGACAGAGCTCTGAGGTGGGTGCAAGCTTTAGTTCTACAAAGGCAGCAAGCTCAAACTCTTACTTCTGCACAAATAGAAGGATGTTGCTTTGTCACAATACTGAATGGTAATAACAAAAAGTATGAAAAAAATCTACAGCCTGCATTAAAGAAAGTTACTTTTTTTCTACATGTAAAGACTGTAGATGTCACAATACCAGAAGCATGCACCTAATCGTCATGTAGGTTTTCCTAATATATCCCATAAGTGCCTGAAGAGTTGCAAGAACTCTTCCACTTTCATGATTCCCTGAGACTGAAGTGAAATCCATAAAACCCCAAAGTTTAGTTTGGATCTTTGCTCTATAAAAAACTGTAGAGCTTATCCTATGAACTGAAGGTCTCCCCAAAACATTACTTTTAAACTACATGATTAGCTTAAAAAAAAAGGGAATAAAATATTTTTTAGATTGGAAAAAAAGAGATTGACAATGCCAATTTTTGAAACATTTGTAAAGATGCAATGAAAGTATATCAGGATATAGATAGTTCTGAATCCACAAGAGTTCTGAATTTATGTTGTTCCTTCAGGTGAATGACATATTGCATGCACATCAAAGATCAATAGGAAGAGAAAAGCGAAATATCCCAAATACCGCCTGTTGTTTTGTAGGGATGTCTTTGCTCTGGGTAGTCTGGAATACCAAGAAATATCAACAGATTTTGTCAAAATAAAGACTGCATTATATAACAGCTATATAGCCTTTCTACTTAAATGTATTTTGCCTCCAAAGACTCGGTCTCTCTGAAGTTCAAGGACAGTACCACATCACGCACAGCTGGATGTACGTTAGAGGGTATTTTGACTTCACCTCTGGAAGTCCCTCAAGTTTCTAACAAAATCTTCATCTTGGATTTTTCATTCTAACTGACAAGCAAAAAAAAAAAAAGAAAAGCCCATGGTGATTTTAAAGAGTTCAGTGTAAAAACCACAAAACGGAGCAAAAGACCAAAGACTGAAGTCATTTCTTTCCACTCTGAATCAAATCACAAGCCTTTGAGCCTTTTTTTTTTTTTTAATGAAAGTAAGGTTTTAATCAAAACAAACAAAAACAGAACACAACCAACTGGTTTTGATATTCCACTAATAAAGGCTACATCATTTCTAAGACAAACACCTCATATTTTTCCCTAAAAGATCTAGTACTTACATTAAGACTATAGTTCCAGTGCTCACGTAGCTTTCAAGATTTAAGTGTGTGAATGAGGACATATTTATAGGGAGTTATACTTTTTAATCAGACCAACTGATGGAGTGTGGGGGAAAAATAGATAAAAGAGACACACACAAAAAAAGATAATCTTTCAGGCAGATGTAAACTGAAGAAGTCCCTTTGTTACTTAGAACATAACTAGTGAAGAATGCTATAAGATTGTCTTATTACTGATAATCAAAATAGTATAACATTTATTAACTTCTTTTTCTCTTTACATAATGCATTCTTGTTTTTGTTGTTACTCAGAGGGTTAAATCTGGATACTCGAATACTTTCATATATTAGTTTTACTTGACCAATGAAAAGAATTTTCTGGGATACTTAATAATGAGAGGTTAGAAGTGAAGTAACACTGAAAAAAATCCTGGGAAGAACACCAGGGCCACAGGGAACAGACAGTCTTCATAACAATTGCTGCAGATCTTAGAGAAGGCTCTAGAGGCTCCTTCTATTCCTACTCTGCATTGCATCCAAAAACTAATACCTGAAGCATATGCATTCGAGGCATCAAGGCATCTGGTAGGTCAGAACTCCTAAAGGGCACATAAGTAACACAGCTGTTTGATGAGGCACTTTACAGTCAAGGGCTAGCTGTTCAACGGACTCTTGTGAGAAGAGCTCAAGTGTTTTTTTTCTGATTACTGAGATAGTTCAGCTAAAGGGACTGCAGGGATAGGATGCTTTTTATGGTAAGGGAGCAGAGGAAGACAATGAAAAGGTAAGTATGCAGGATGTTTAGGTGGATGTAACAGCTTTTCTTGAGTTTGGGGTTTGTGTTGCTTTGCAAATACAAAAATACATGTTGTTGTCCACATTGTGGTACAGACACAAAGTACAGTGTCATTCTTTTTTGAGTCGAAATATCCAGTTAATCAAAACAAGAGCTTTATAGGTAATGAGACTTCAGATCAACATATTTGTTTGTAAAATGTACTGAAAAACTAAACTGCACCATTATTCAGAATTTAAGATATCAGTGCCTTATCAATGCTCCCTGACAGCTTTGTGTATAGACAAAGAACATTTCTGAAAAGCTCTGAGCCACCATGAAGCTAACACAGCAAACAACAGCTAGCAAAGAAGTGGTACATTAAACACCATTTGTTGAAAACAAGCAATTCATACTCCAAGCAGTATCATTCCAAGGAAAAAAGATAAATTCCAAAAATACAGAAAACAAACCAAGTTTGGTAAGTCTCATGGCTACTCCATTACAATAACCTTTCTTAGAGACATGGCTTTCTTGGTGACAGCAGTTTCAAACGCAGTGTTAAAAGGCAGCAATGAAGGTACCAGACCTCGGGCTAAGCTGAATTACATTCAGGATAGAGGCCCAAGGAAGAATGAAAGTTAGTCACCCTTTCTCTGAGTGACGACTGATCTCTTTGAAACGCAGACATGCCTAAGACATAAAGCAGCCTTTAAAATCCACTTCAATGAGTTTCTGAAGTTTTGCTCTACAACTCTTGCAGGCTTACTTTAAATGGCACAATACTAGGGCTCAGGTCTAGAACAGATGAAGCAGATATAACACACAGCTCAGAACTGCATGCTTTTATTTCCATTTTGAGATTAAAAATATTAATATGCTAAATACCAATTGATTATCCAAACCATTAATTCAGGATTAAGGAATATTAAAAACGCACATCATGCATAACCGCTAATCAGCAACAAATCCAAACTTAATAAACTGGTATTTAATTGTATCTTGTTAACTTTAACAGTTTTCTTAATCATAATTAAAAGCAATTCCAAGATGCAATTTAAATCATTACCAAAAACTCTTGCCAGTCCATTTCAAAAACAAAAATAAAATTATCTGAAGCTACTCTTGATATTTTTTTCCTTCTCCAAGCTGACTATAGTAATTTATACACAACCTTGCATCTGCCCCAATAACTATGATTAACCCATATCATCCAGAGCCAGAAAGCTGTCCAAGGTGTCAGCCAAGACAGACAGGACAATAAAAATATAACGACACTACCAACAGCAACAAATTGCTTTGCTTCACCATACTGATTTCTTTGGAGTCTCATGTGGCCAGCAGCATGAAAGTCCTTTGCAAGATTATAAGGGGACCACAGAAAAAACAGGCTACATCTGTGCATGAACGTACAATGCTCTTATAGGTTACTGTGTAAAACCAAAACACTACAAAATGAGGCCTGTAACTCAGAGAAGTCAGATGTAACAAAGGGAACAAGGATCTTGGACTTAGATTCCTACATCCCAGTGAGATGAAGGATGGCAAAGCCCAGCTATGTTCTGCCGGCTGGATTTAGGTAGCAGGAAGCTCATATTTTCTCTGTTGTCTTTCCGTCAGAAACAGGGAAGAAGTTTTCAGGCAATATACACGGTGCTCCAACACATGGATATTTTCCCTTGTCCCCGGGAATGGTTTGAACATAACCCACACATCTACATGAGAAGAGGGGAAGAGGCTGCCTGTAAATTGTGCACATAGGCATGGCTGAGGACAGAGCTGGGAACTGCTACCAGAGCCCATGAAGAGGGTCCACTTTTGGGATCTGAACCCCATGGCAGAAGAGGCTGGATAGACTAGTCTCATATCTCCTGTATATCCTCACATCTAGTCTTGTATCTCCTGTACATCCAGCAGCACTGGCACAAGTGGCCATGCTTATGTAATCCACCTTGAAGTTTTTTGGACACAGTCTACAACTGGATGGGCAGCAATTTGTAATGCATTTACATTATATCCGTAGCCAGGAAAAATGGAGCTACAGTGAATTAGAGTGATAGAGACATACTTTAATTCATCTGTAGATACAGTTTGAATATAGTGAAATAAAAAAACCAAACATACCCCCCAGCACAACACGTGTTTTTACCAGAGCCACTTGGATGTACAGCACCACTGCCTGCTATGCAGGCATCCTAAACTTTATGATCAGTTACACCATGTCCTTGTTTGTCCTAAAAATGAATTAACTTTGCCAAAAAGCACAATACCTGGAGAAAAAAAATTGCTCTTTTACTTCAAATCAGTTTTTACCACTGAATCACCCCAAGTGTTTGTACTGCTTTGGAACTTTAAAATCTGTGGTTACAATTGCCTCACAGTCCAATTCACTGATACAATGAAATAGTTGCAGAAAAAAGATTAAGAATAACCCTCCGTGGCCCAACTAATCAAGTATATAAATATAGAAAAACAAAAAATTGGTGCTACTTATGTGAATTGGCAAGTTTGTGGGTAACAATATAAGTAAAGATGTGTTTTCTGCTTGCTCTTTGCATTCTGCTACTTGGGCTGTAGAAATTACAGCCATGGAGTTTTATTCTTTTACAGTTTAAATAAACTTGTTCTCTTTTGAGCACTTTGCCTGTTTGCTCTATCATGGTATACATCTGTCTGCATTAAAGCTCATTTAATACACCAGGGCTCACACTTCAGTTTGGAATCCTTTTAAATCTCCCTTATTGTTTGTTCCATAGCCTCTGCTGCTCCAAATTTAGTTTCATCAGCAACTAACTACTTCACTCTCCCTGTCAGTCATGTATACAGATTAGGCACCGTCTACGTTCAAGGACTACCCCTTTGGGAACCCTTCTTAATACTTCTCACCAATTTAGAAGAGTTTTTTTGACAAGCAATTGCTTGTTCGAATTTTTTTAGCTACTCTTTATCCTCTGTATCCACTCATGTCCTCCCTTGGCTAGATGCAGCTTTCAGCTTAAGCAGGAGTCTGTGAAGTGGAACTTTTGCAAAGACTTTCCTCCAAATCCATAAATTAAGCCACATACTGTGCGCCATGAAGGCTGTTGCTGCACCTTCAGAAGAAACAGCAAGAAAGCTTGGTTTAGTAGGACCCACACTGCTCCTGCAACGATGCTTCTGCAGTCATACTGGCTAGTTCCTCTGAGATTAACATAAAAGGTGAATGTTCCATCGTGCATTTCATTCTAACATGTCAAGGGAGATTCTGCTCTGGGTTGCATCAAATTATCCCTAGAGTAACTTTACAGATTTCAAAGGTTTAGTGTGTCCTGCCCCTTTCCCATAGTGTAGATGTCAAAACTCAACATCTGGTGTTACAGATTCTAGCATTTAGCACAGTTACAAACTAATATGCCTCCTAACAGATTCAGTGAGACTTCTGTGAAAACAACAAACAAACAAAGCAACTCCGAGATTGATGCAGTTCCTACGTATGGATCAAGGGCATGACATGTTTGAGATTTTGCCCTTAGGGCCAGCTACTATCCTTAATCTCTGCCTACAGCTTCCACCAGCATTACTGTAAGTATGAAGCAGTTAGATTTTTAATAAGCCTGCATCCAGCCAACCTTCATGGCTGTTTAAAGACTCCATAAGGACTCTTATGATTTGTAACCAGAACATCTGCCATCTCTTGTTCAGTTGTACATCTTTTCTACAGCCTCAGAGAACATCCTTATTCTTTGCAAATACTGATCCTAAATGCACTTGTAAAGATGCTGAAAATTGTTCCCCAAACTACCAAACACTTAACTCCCCCCTCTCTCTGGGCATCTTAATGGAGTTGCAAGGAACTAGCAATATATTTGCTAGTATTTTGCCCAGAAGCCCATCGACATGGAAGTAATAATCTAACACAGCCAGCCAATGCATGAGCATTTAGGAAAGTTGTTTCAGCACACTTTCCCTACACTGGGAGATGATGTAAAATCCTTCCCATTGTGTCAAACCCTGTATCATTCAGAAGCCAATACAAGTATGTACAAGAGTGAAATGAAGGAAAGAATAGAAAAAAAACTGATCTGGAAGTATGAAGTAATTCTTCCTTGCTTCTCTTTTTGGACCTCCTAATGCAATCATATTTCTTTGCAGAAGAATGTTTCACAATTGATTGAAGAAGGATGGAAACTGGATACAAGGAGAAGATATCATACCATGTATTCTGAACAAGGAAAATCTTGTCAAAATAAAAGGAAAAAAATCAGGAAAAAATGCATATTACAAGCTAGGGTGCCCTATCTTATCTGTTGAGTAAGAATTCTCTCTCTTCCTTCAAAAAACTTTCCTGCAGAATCCAGCCATATCCAAACAATTAATCCCCTTAAGTTTTTGTTTAGCCAGTTTTCTAGCAGTTGAACAGGAAAAAAAATATAAATCACTAAGAGGTCTCTGTGCCATTGACAGGTTTGTTGCAACTTATATATTAAAAAAAAAAAAAGTGAGTCAAATTAAAACTGCCAATGGAAGGCACATCTTAGTTGTTAAAAACGGACAGATGAGTAATAAGGTTAGTAAAATGAGAAGACAACATTTCACTCAAAGAGGTGGAGGAGGTCCTCTATATGCATTCTGTTCTGAATCCCAACTCTGTGAGGATAAAGTGCCTGTGGGGAAGACGAAGAAACAAGGCACAGATGTCCACCCTGGGGCTGAGATGAAGGACTGCGCACAGACGTCCAGCCTAGGGCTGGAATATCCCCTTCATTATAACATGTTTGAAAATAAAAGTTGAAATTATACCTTCTGTTACAGTAAACAGCAAATAGTAAATATTCATTACTGTTGTTAACAAGGACATGGGAAAGGTGGGCTGCCACTAGAGCTGCTAGACTTTCCAGGTAGACTGACTGAGATTAAGGGTCCTAGCCATGCTAGGGACCCCTGCTACAAGTTATGAACTGAATAGAAAATGGCAGCCTACCAGACATCATGCAGAGACGTTAGAAAAACCTCTCTAAAAAGTTTGAGGCTGAAATAAAATGTCAGAAGGTTTTTCTGAAGCCATTCGTAACCCCTGTTCCAAATTCTCCAATGAAGATTCAGTACAAGATTCATTTCGTACTTCCAATACAGTTCGTCATTCCAATTTTCAGGCTACACTATTACTTTACTTCAGTAACATGAGCATACATATCATTACTAAAAACTCCACTTAAATGCCCTAACTAATAGAAAACTCCTACTGTGCCATGCATCATAAAGCAGATCATTTTTGAAAAGAAATCACAGTAGAAATAGGTAGCTGTTAACTTTATTATAGAAACAGAGGTAAAATTGAACCGTTTGTCCCAAATCCCACAACATTTGAAATACTGACAGAAATCAAATCTGCTTTGTCTAAAGACTGTTCTTGTGCCCTTTTTCAGAAAGCCAACTCTTTTTCTTAGTTTTATTACCCTCTTTCATACATTTCCAACAGCAAATGAGCTCATGTTTAGTTCTTTCATAAGGTTCTAGATATGAAGTTTGAAAAATATTTAGTCTAAAATTCTGAATGAAAGGTGAAATGTAATTTCTTCGTCAAGCCTGTAATTGGTGGTGAAAGGAGACTTACTGTTTTCGTTTAATGGCTACAAGCAATCAGATATTCAGCTGACTATTCCAATAACTGCAGTTTCAGTTTTTCCCATCTCTTAGATTCTCCTACTCCTTTGCCTGCTAAATATAAAAGACACTTCCGAAACTCAGTCTGCCTTCTAACCCAGGATTATCTCCAATAAAATCTATTTCAGCCTTTCAATAAACGTCTTCCATATCTCCAATTATTCCTGCAGCATTTTCCAAAACCCTTCTCAAAATTTCCAGTGTACTCTTTGCACTATAGAACAAAGGTAGCTGCTTCTGATAGGAGGAATAAGCTCTGCACAGATATGAAGTCAAGTGAATGCTAGGTACATCGCCCATGAGAAGATAAGCAGTTTTGCAGTGTTCTTCTGAACTTATGGATAGGCTCCAAATTATCACCAATAGCTAAATTATTTTGTGAGGTTCAGTAAATAAACAAGAAAATACAACTACATCATTGGATTTCCTTTATTTAATGCTTTGAACAGATCATATTTATGCCAGCACCAAGTAATTATTTTCTTTATGTAACCACAGATGGAACTCTCATGATTCAGTGAAGAATCTACAGCATGGCAAACAGTGTCTGACATTTATTCAGCAAGTTGCTTACTTCTGTTTCTCATACTCATCACTTCTGTATGCACTGCTTATACCCAGGTGTTACATGGCTCAGCTATTGGCCTCCACCAGTGCCCCTGAGCCAGCTTCCTATAACCACTGTCTTTTCCTTTTCAGATCTATGATCAGTTATCACAGAGATCACTAGTGACTCAGCATTTAGCTACTACTGTATTGCAGAAACCTTGTTGGACCATGAGCACAAAGAGGAGTAACTGGTCAAATATTGTAAGATGGATTAAGAAAAGCTGCAACATTTTGAAAACTTTTTCCCTATTAGTAAGAAAAATAGTAAGCTCAAGGCACTCATATTTCACAGTAAGCTTTTTAGCTTATATTCAGGAGTAGCTGGAAATGCTGGATATGCTCCATTATATCCATCAGTCTCTTTTCTCTCATTTCTTAAAGTTGCTCTGAGCTGTACATTTGCTTTTGTAAACATACCCCTTGTTGTGGTTTAACCCGGCTGGCAGCTAAACACCACACAGCCGTTCGCTCACCCTCCCCCCTCCCTCTCTGGGATGGGGGAGAGAAACGGGAAAGTGAAGCCGGTGAGTTGAGATAAAGACAGGAATATAATAATAACAATAATAATAATAGTGATAATGATAATAGTATTAATAATAATAATGTGTAAGAAACAAGTGATGCACAATGCAATTGCTCACCACCCGCTGACCGATGCCCAGCCTATCCCCGAGCAGCCGGCCCCCCACCCCGGCCAGCCACCCCTATATATTGTTTAGCATGAGGTCAGATGGTATGGAATACCCCTTTGGCCAGTTTGGGTCAGCTGTCCTGGGTCTGTCCCCTCCCAGCTCCTGCTGCACCCCCAGCCTGCTCGCTGGCAGGACAGAGCGAGAAGCCGAAAAGTCCTTGGCCTGGTGTAAACACTGCTCTGCAACAATTAAAACATCAGCATGTTATCAGCGCTCTTCTCATCCTAATCCAAAACATAGCACCCTACCAGCTACTAGGAGGAAAATTAACTCTGTCCTAACTGGAACCAGGACATCCCTGTATCTGCAACTGTAGAAAATGGCTAAGATTTTAATAGAAATTTCTGATAAAATACTAGAGACTTCCTATTGACATGACTGATCTCATCAGTCAATTGTTTCATTTGTTTTATAGAATCTAAGAAATATCACCAGGACCTCAAGGGAGAAATACCACATTTTTGCTTTTACACCAAGCACAGCCAAAGAAAACCTGCTATACTGAAATGCAATGCTTGGACAGGCATCACACAAAAAAAGCATTGCCCATGCATTGTAAAAATTATGCAAATATGCTAAAAACATTTACTGGAGGTCCTTATACAGCTACTTAGCAATTGGCAAAATAACTGTGCACAGGTTTACTATCCTTTATACAAACTAATCAATACATAAGACAAATATTGTACAGTTTCATGTGGAAAAAATGTCAGTTTTCCCACAGAGTAAAAACCTGTCCCCAACTCTCTCACAGTTATACATACACCCCTCACAGAGTTAGAATCTTTATATTCTCTAGGAATGTAGTAGTGTTTGACTGAACTTTTCAGACTGCTCAGTTATTACATGACATTTACTTGGTACTAGAAGATGAAACGCTTTCTTCATGCTGTAAGGTAATGTACTAACAGTTCAAGAAGAAAGCAAGAATCAACACAGACTCAGTCTACTGCATTTATTTATACCAGATATTTGAAACAACTGTCCTAAAAATGTCTGGTGACACATAGTTCAAGAGCATCAGTAGAGCCTTAAATATTAAGGGTAGGATTAAGATACTAACGAATTTACCTCTGATTGAAGTTTAATGACAAGAAGCAGCAGCACCAAAGCACACATCACTTCCCAACTTTTTACTCTCATTTTAATGCAGTACCTGCATGAGCTGCACATTTTAGGAAGGCAGGCAGCACCACCTGTGTCATCATTCCAGACTCCCACAAAAGCAGACACAGCAGGGTATCACAGTATCACAGATTTCTAGGTTGGAAGAGACCTCAAGATCATCGAGTCCAACCTCCGACCTAACACTAAGTACTCCACTAAACCATATCGCTAAGCTCTACATCTAAACGTCTTTTAAAGACCTCCAGGGATGGTGACTCCACCACCTCCCTGGGCAGCCCGTTCCAATGCTTAATAACCCTTTCGGTAAAGAAGTACTTCCTAACATCCAACCTAAAACTCCCCTGTCGCAACTTTCGCCCATTCCCCCTCGTCCTGTCACCAGGCACGTGGGAGAATAGACCAACCCCCACCTCGCCACAGCCTCCTTTAAGGTAACTGTAGAGAGCGATGAGGTCTCCCCTGAGCCTCCTCTTCTCCAGGCTGAACAAGCCCAGCTCCCTCAGCCGCTCCTCGTAAGACTTGTTCTCCAGACCCCTCACCAGCTTCGTTGCCCTTCTCTGGACTCGCTCGAGCACCTCCATGTCCTTCTTGTAGCGAGGGGCCCAAAACTGAACACAGTACTCGAGGTGCGGCCTCACCAGAGCCAAGTATAGGGGCACAATCACTTCCCTAGACCTGCTGGCCACGCTGTTTCTTATGCAAGCCAGGATGCTGTTGGCCTTCTTGGCCACCTGGGCACACTGCTGGCTCATATTCAGCCGACTATCCATCAATACTCCCAGGTCCTTCTCTGCCAGGCAGCTTTCCAGCCACTCATCTCCCAGCCTGCAGCTCTGCTTGGGGTTATTGCGCCCCAGGTGCAGGACCCGGCACCCAGGGTACCGCTGCAAGGCGGACTGCTCTGGGGAGTGTACAGAGCCAGGGATTAACCTAGTGAAGATATCAGCCTTTGCTGGGGACAAGTCATGTAGACTATGTTGGACTACATTCCATCCTGTGCATGTGAGATGGGAGCTGTTTCTGATTCTCCTGTGTTTTGCATCTAATTTTATAAATATGCTGAACCTCACACATATTAGAAATTCTTCAGATTCTTTAAACATAGAGTGCTCCCAAAACTCACTAAACAGTAGATGCAAGCCTTCCTTGGAAAGAACAAACAGTAACTGTTTTAGTAAGAAGACAGTATCTAAAGAGCCTGGCTGGATTTACCTGCTTTTCTAGCCAGTCAGAAATGTGTAAGTGAAATTGCTTGGTGTGGCTAGATATGCCATGCTACACAGCTGCCACTCTTAAGTATAGAGAAGTCCATCTTCCTGGGAAAATGGAATAGAAAAGAAGGAAAATAAGCATGAAAAATAAAATTAAATTTTAAATAACAAATATACAGCTGAAGTATTCATGAAAAGACTACTTATGAGCATTTATAGCTGAAGAGAACAGGAAGTGTTGGAACAAAAGCTCTCCACTACTCCTGACATGGTACAGCTACAATGAACGATAGCGCAGGACTGACGAAGCCCCCAGTTGTGGCTGTGCTGTCCTGTAATGGATTGGCCACCTTTGCCAACAGAAAAGGGGTTAGTGAAAGATGATATTTTAAAGGAAAAGGAAATGTTTGTAGTTTCTTCCAGTTGATTTTCTGGCAGGTAGCAATCACCAGTCCATTTAGGCCAAATCATTACTACTAAATTCAGCGACAGCTGGTAGAAGAGTAAGGTTGGAGCTAACTAGGGAGAGCAGTCTACAAATGAAGCAGTATGTTTGCATCTTGTTTATTACCAGCAACGGGCACGTGGACTGCCAGATGCCAGCAATGACACACAGATGCTAAAAGTGAGATCTTGTCTCCCTTTACTCCCTTGAGAATCTGAAGAAATCAGTTGTATTCACAAAATATAGTGACAAATACGTTCCCCCACTCCCATTTTTTTTTTCAAATCAGGCTCCAAAGGGTTTAGTACAGTAGATGACAGAATCTCTTATAACATATGTTGTCAAAAGAATTAATAAAAACAAAGAAAGAACTAGAGCTGCACACTAGACAGCAAGCCCCTTAAGACAAACACATCATGTCACTGGGAAATGAAACTCTAATAATGTGAAATTTGTATTACCCTTGCAGAAAGCAGTTTGTTTAACACAGCTGTTGCTTCAGACATGGACTTCGGCTGTTTTTTGCCTCATCATTGTGCCTTATCAGAAAACCTATCACATCTAACACTATGACGCCCTTTGTGGTGGACTATTCTGGCTCTCCAGTGAAAATACCTGCCTTTATCCCTCACTCATCTGTTGTCAAACAACCATTCCCCTGTACAGAAAAGACCTTTAGAAATCACAGCTACTATAGGATAATATAGGAAAAAAGGAATAAGTTTCCGATTTTCACTGCCCTTCTCCTTTCCATTTCCTCTCAGCTCCATAGTTTGCCCCTTGCTTTCTACCTTCCTGGTTTATTCAGATTACATAGGCTAAATATCATCTGCTGGCTGAGAAAGGAGAGGAATATCAAACCCTTTTTCCCCCCCTGTGTTTTAAAACCCGGTTCAATATGTCCCTAACAGTGGAATACACATTCAATATTCCAAGAGATTGAAAATTAATTGAAAAGTAAAAGGTTTAGGAACCACAATTTGATGAAGCTACAGATAGAAAAATAAGAACTATTTACAAATTAGAATCAAAGCCAGAATTTACATGAGTTCCTATGCATAGAGAGGAAAAAGGGCCACAAATTCAAACGAAATGAAACATTCAGCAGATGTTATTATGGGTAATTACGGTAACATTCAGAAAAGAAGAACAAAATATCTGATTTGTCTGATTAGTAACTTAATATAGATTCATTTATTAAGAATCTAGAATCACCTGTTAATCCTGGCTGCATAAATTCCAGACTTTAAAAAAGTGGAAGATTAGACAGAGCTTTGTGAGTCCAACCTTCCCCTCATCTGCATACAAACCTCAGCTTTCTTACATCTAAAAAGGTCATATTTACAATTTCAGAGGGAAATCTCCACTTTAAGGTTGTAATGATGAGCCAGATAACAGCTTCAAATAGATTCAAGTAAATAATCCTAGCAAATGATGTATAAATGCCCACAAAAATGTGGATTTTTAAAATGGCCTTGACTACACATACTCTCATATTGCAATGCCTCTATTATCAGATACAGATGGGATGTAATTTGTATGTTGCTGTACAGATGTAATTCTAAACACAATTTACTGTCTGCAAGGGAGCATTAATATAACAGCAGTTTGCCAACTGTGTACTACAGCGTCAAAAAGGAAGGAAATGCTAGAACTGTTCTCTCACAGGGTACTCGCCTCCCACCTGAGGAATCAAAATGAAACTTCAACAGAATATGTCATAATATCATCATACCTGTCAAACACAATGCAGAGAAAAGTGGAGACTCCAGGCAAACTGTATGAACCCTAATTCACCTTGCTTTATTAAAACGTACAAAGCTGGGCTAAGAATACATTTAAGAGCATAGGAATCACTTTTCTCCTGCGTGCATCTTTTCCTTCTCTTCCCTCTGAAAACTCGGAGACTTGTCCATCATCTCCCTTGCCTACATTCCATGTCTTTTATCCAACACCAAGCTAATATTTTTGTGGCTTAAGTTGAGGTGTATCTATAGGGATCAACTGAGACTCCTGAGGGAGATTATGCTAAGATAATAAAAACAGGTAGCAAAGACATATGGGCTAAACGAACACAATATTATTACCATGAGTCTGCAGACTGTCTGAAACAATAGCCATAAGAAAAATGGAATTTGTCAAGATGTGTTTGACTATGAAGTCAGTCAACTTTAAGTTTTTCACTACTGCATAAAGCACTGAGAAGATACAAATTTTAAAAAGTCACAGACACTAGAAAACCTTTTAAGTTACTACACAGACCACAAACTGTAAGTTGTTACCGTAATGTACAAATTACTGCAGCAGGGGATGAATACCACAGGCAGAGTTACAGAATCAACTTGTGAGCAGACTGCCTTCAAGCCCCTTTTTTGTTCTTTGCCCATTATGAAGCAAGAGGTCCTACATGAAGAATTGCCAAAAGTCTTGTTTTGCTTATGTGGTTGTAAAAATGCAGAGTAATCATTTTTCTGCAGCGGTAAGGACAGAAAGTGGAAAAAGAATTAAGTTTCCTCACGCTTCAAAGGGGGTCTAGACCATGCCATTCATGTCACTGCTCCCCCTGCAGTATCTTTGGTTTAGGATTATTAAAATGCATTTACTACTTTGTGGTATGGAAACTGATTCAGTAGCTATGTCTCAAGGACATTTGAGCATAAAAGTAAAAGCTTTTCAAACTGATTTTTACGTGCATATTGGCTATTACACTGTGACCAGGGTCTATAAATCTCTTAGCTGAAAGAATAATAGCTTTTATTGATTACAGTTTGATCATGCAAGATAAGGCAAGTGGGAATAATAAATCACCTTTAAGGATTATTTGTGTACATCTGCAAACGAGACTAAATGCATGTTTCATTCATTTGCTGATGAATCCGATTTGTATGTAACTAAGGATGTTTCCATGTATAATCTGTTAATGAGCAGTCACATAGAAATGGAAGAAACATTTTCAGTCATTTCAAAGTATCAGTCATCTCTCTCGAGCAAATACACTGGGAAGGCAGCACTGGGAAATACTGGCACATAAATCACCTTATCACTGGTTCTAAAAACACAGCGTTACATTAAGATAATCAAATGGCTGCATGGAACCACCACAGAAATTCACTAAATTGAGGTAGATATACTGGGAAAATTACCTATACCTACTGTAATCATGCATACAACAGCTGTTCCTTGCTACTCTTAGGAATTAAACCCTTAAATTACAGTGACTCTATAATTTAACTAGATTATCTGAGTCACTCAGGAGATATCTGTCACTTGTTAGGAAGAGTAGCTCACCACTGGATTCTCCAGTTTTGAAAATTATGTCAAGATATTCTTTTTTTTTTTTTTCCCTACAAAGATAACCACTTAGGTAATTTTAATTCTGTGAATAAACAGATTGTACAAATCCCAGAAAAAGAAGACAAAAATTCCTCCTCACTCCTAAACTTTTCCCATTACTAGTGAAGTTAAAGGGTAAACTATATTTGCAACAAACTTTCATAGGTGATTAGCTGAAATTCAGAATTTTGGTGAAATGCAAGAGAGCACATAACACAATAATCTTAAATCTAAGAAATTTGGCATTACCCTTTCCTGGTTTTCCCAAACTGGCCTCCCATTCATGAATGCCAGCTCTAACACTGTTTTCTCTCTTACATTTGGATCTCCGCTTTTCCTGCCTCCCTTGTTGCTTTTTCTTCCTTTGCTCACCTGCTTCATTAAAAGAATGAAACATGGTGTTTTACTTAGCCTATGCTCATTATGCGAGCAACCAGAACTCCTTAGTCTCTAGTAAAAAACAACTACTAGGTATTGCATGGGGAAAAAAATAAAATAAAAATATCAGATTTAAGTCCTCAGTTACAGGATTTGTAAGAATGCTAGTCTGGGTATGCAAATATGCTTTTTAAACTTGTCAGTATTGGTCAAAGGATCTTGAAATGCTTTAATAGCATAGAATGGTTTAGATTTGAAAGGACACTAAAGACCATATAATTTCAACCCTCTGCCATGGGCAGGAACACCTCCTGTTACACCAGGTTGCTCAAAGCCCCATCCAGCCTGGCCTTGGACATTGCCAGGGATGGGGCACCCACAGCTTCTCTGGGCAGCCTGGGTCAGGGCCTCACCACCCTCACAGTAAGTAATTTCTTCCTAATATATAATCTAAATATCCTCTCTTTTAGTTGAAAACCCATTACTCCTTGTCTTATCCCCACACTCCCTGACAAAGAGTCCTTCCCCAGCTCTCCTGCAGGACCCCTTTAGGTACTGAAAGGCTGCTGAAATGTCTCTCTGGAGCCTTCTCTTCTCCAGGCTGAACCACCCCAACTCCCTTAGCCTGTCTTCATAAGAGAGATGCTCCAGCCCTCTGATCATCCTTGCGGCTGTCCTCTGGACTCTCTCCAGCAGGTTCGTGTCCTTCTTATGCTGGGGACCCCCGAGCTGAATGCAGGGCTTCAGGTGGGGTCTCATGAGAGTGGAGCAGAGGGGAGAATTCCTTCTCTCACCCTGCTGGCCGCACTGCTTCTGGGGCAGCCCAGGGTACAGTTGGCCTTCCGGGCTTCAAGAGCACATTGCCAGTTATTTTGTTATTAGTTATCACAATATTCAGTGTGCCAGAGGATTGTTTCTCCCATTTTACAACCTGAAGCTGAGGCACAATGCACACAAGCAGTTAAGTAGCTGAATTCACTCCTTCTAGCCACATGCCATTTACTATGGAGTGGCAATAACCGCTTTATCTACTAGTGGAACAAAGTGTCGTCTCAAGGAGAGTTGGCTGCACAATAAGATTATGTGGAGTGAGAAGGTTACATTCCCTTTACATTACAGACTTCAGCCTGCAATTACATTACTATGGTAAAGTCATGCTGGACAGAACACTAAAACTGTATTATATCTGGGACACAAAGTTAAACAGACAACATAGCACGAGGTAGCAAAAGAGAAGAACTGAACAGCCACCCCCTGCCTGACAGTCAAAACCTAGTTTCTACGGAAGAGGGAGATTAAGGTATATATGAAAAGAAATCCAGAAATATCATGCCATCTGTAAACTAAATCATGTCATGTTCCTAATTCTAACCAGGACGTCTCAGACCAAAGCTTAGGTCAAAATGCCATTTTATCAATGCACTGAAAAGGTAGACTTAAACAAAACAAAACACAAAACACACTGTCAAACCAGGATCTTTGATGTTTAGAAAGAACAGCACGTTCAATAATTTTTAACTGATAAAAACCAATTTCCTTTCTACACAGTAACGACATTAAAACTCAACATCGGAATCATTGAAATTCAAAGCAGGTGTGATAGAGTATTGGTAAAAGTCATTACACAGTTGTAAGGAAGAGCCTGCAACCCCTAGAATAACAATTAATTCAAATCAATATAGAAATTAGAAGGAAAGATTAGAAACTGTTGAAATCTACTGAGTGAGAACTAATTTGTATTTTTAGCAAAATGAATCCCAATACATGCTCAAGTAAAGCCTCTGTTAAGATTCAAACTGATGTTCTCCAACCTCTTTATAAAACATGGTGTTAACATACCAATCGTCAGCAAGAAATGCAGCCATCACTATAGTTTGTAATAAACAGCTGTAAAGGTTTGGGATGTGGGCAGCTCAAAGCCTATAATAAAGAAATTCAAGTTTGGCAAAGCACACAAATAGACAAGGTAAGATTATTTAAGAGGTCTAAGCTGCCTTTTTTTTTTTTCCTTCTGTAAAATATGCAACCAACAGACTGTAAGACTGTACTGTGATATTTAAACCTGACAGAAGAGTCAGTCACAGTGTGTTGGAAAGAATCCATTTATTTTCAGTGATCACTGAAAAGACAGACTGGCCTTACACACGCTGCAGCGGCCAGCTCTCTCTGTAGGCACAGGTGTGGAGGACATGGTCACCGCCTTGCTACCCAAGTGCTACCCATTTTGCCATTTTGGTTCCAGTTCACCATACATGCATGCATTGAGCCACCATCCATTCAAACAGAAACAATACACTGTAAAATGCAATACAAGACTTGAAAGCAATTTTCCCTCTGGATGTCTACCAACAAATTCTGATTATGTATCAAGGCTGACAGGCAAGCTTTGCAACATTCTAGATAATTATCTGGACTTTCCCCTCAACAAATCAAATAAATAATGACTCCCTACTCATGTTGCAGTCCTCCTCCTCCATTTATTTTCTCTTCTCTTGACAACAAAAGAACATTTTGATGTTTTGCTTTTTTGCCTCTCTGTGGAAAAGGGCAATAAAAACAATGGAAAACGCATATGCACACCAGCAGATGACAATCTGCCCTGTCTGTGAATTACTTGAGGAAAGAGCTGTTTCTTACAGTTCTCCTAAAAGCACTTGACATATTGTTGGTATTTTGAAAACCAGCAAGCAATGATTTTGAGTAATGATAATAAAGCATCTTCCCTACATTTTTTTTTTTCCCTCCAGGGGACAACATTACTTACTGAATAGGGCTTCTTGCCTCTCCACTCATCTCATTTGCCTAAAGCACCACAACAGTGAATTAATGAAAGTCACACTATCACCTCTGGTATAAGAAGTCATTGCTGAAAGCACACTTCTGTCACACCTGCAGCCTTTTGGAAAGAAAAGTCCTGAGGGAAGTGTGCCACTTTTCATTTCTACATGTCTGAACAACCCCAATAGGTCTGCTATGACAAAAACAAGGGAAAATAGAATTTCTGGTAGAAGACTGCTTGTGGACCCCACCTCCTAACTCTGTACATTTCATTAAGAGAATTAAAGCATTTTCATTACCCTTCAGTGAGGGTATCTGAAAGAGAAGTGCCTATACATCAGCAGCCTGTGACATGTAGAGGAAGGACACTACGTTCAGGTCAGGCTCTTCAAATGGCTTCATGGCACTTGAGAAGCCATCTGCTTCCAACAAATGCATTTGTGCAGACACTGATGTTAAGCTGGTCAAGCCTTTTGTAGAACCATAAGTTAACTGAGACACACAGCAGAGGAAAGATGCCTGCAGGATAACAGCTCATCCCACCTCTTGGCACAAGGACCAGAGTCACACAGCAGGAGGCTAGCATTGCTGAGACTACTTGGAGGCAAGAAGCATTATAGGTGATCCTAAAAAGAAGCACTTTCAGCTCATTAGCCTGCAAAACCATTACAATACAAACACCTTCGGATTGCCCAGTTCTCACTATTTGGCTGTTATATCCCAAGTCCTGCTGCAGGCCTCCTTGTGTGTATGATGTGCAGAGCCACTGTCATCTCCCCATGGAACAGAGGTGGTCATGTGTCATGTATCCTAGCCCAGAGAGGATCCCACAAGGACACACTTCCCTCGCTTTTGCTGGCCCTTCCCCATCACAGAGGTCTCTGCCAGCTGCATGCTTCTGCACAGGGACCTAGCCTGTCCCTGACCAGATGCCCATCTACACCTTCCACTCTGAGAGGTGCCAGCTTGTAAAGTAGGACAGTTCAAACCCTGGGGTTGAAAGGATTCTCCAGGTCCTAGGTAAAAGCAAAAAGGAGTTTGCATGCCATAACCTGGCACCGGTAAACGGCCTGTGTTCTAGTACCCAGTGAATTATTCAGCTTTGTGGATAAAACCCTTCAGGACGTGAGAAAGAGCAGAGTAGGAATGTGGGGCCTAACAGCCTTACTGTGCACCTACGTTTTATTTTTGTGGCCCCTTTGGAGGTCATTGAACTCAGTGAAAGAGCCTGTTATTTCTGAGGGAAAGCAAGGGGAGGAATTGTCAAAAGTATTGGCCAGATCTTTCAGGATAGTTCTTTTCAAGACCAGCCGCTGCTCAGCTGATCACCTGTCTCCCTGCTGCTGCTTTTTCAAGTAAAAGCTTGATCCTATCAGCTCAGACGACTTGCCTGATGATTGTTGAACACACCCATGGAGAGGAGGGAGGGGAATTAATCAGCGCCCACATGAAGCATGCAGAGGCATTGGGGGGTGGAATATATAGCTAAGATAAATAAAGGTTAGGGTAGAGTAGAGATGCAGGTGAAGGGAAGGAGATGAAGCCATACAGACTGCAGAAATCTGGTCAAGAAAACCAAAGGCAGAGCATAACCTTCCTGCTGATGATAGATGGTTTGGTTAGACAATAAAAAACATGCCGTATTAACCTAGGGTGTGGAGTTGTACAAAGGCTCACCTGGCTTTCAACATGTATTTGTGCATCCAGCAGGACCTTCTGATGAACAACAGTACTGGAAGTTATTCAGCAACCAATTATAAGGTGTTTTTATTTTCCATATGACTAAGTCACTGAAGTCAAACTCCAGCCAGAAATGCATCAACTCACATTTCATAACCCACAAAAATACCATTCCAGCCAGTATAACATAGGTTGTAACCCAAAGCACCCATGTTTCCCTGCAATTGAAGAAAATAAGTAAGTCTATGGACTGTAACATGGAAACTTTAAAACATCCTCCTCTTCCAGTAAAGTTCTCTGTGACATGGAAGTAAGTCGCCCAGTTCTATGAGCCCACCACATCTGCATAATAGCATTTGAACAGAGAATAACAAGATGCTTTCCTTTCCCTTTTAAGCCTATCTCTAATTAATGACCTCTTCAAAGGATTTACACTTCTTTTCTCGCTCTTGCAACTTTCATTAAATCTGGCAGACTGGTTTCTTGCGCTGTAACTCATGAGAACCGGACTGCATTTAAAAATGGAAAAACATTGTCAGCACATTAAGCCCTGAGCTAGACTTGCTTTTCAGTCAGCAACTGGAGATCTTAATAAACCCTCTATAGCAAACTTTCTAGAAATTTATGAAAAGCTGCAGATATACTTTGGTGTTAGAAACTCAGTGAGGAGGATGGGACAGAGAATATCATCATGACGGTTGTGCAACTACTAAACACACAGTGGTGTTAATAATCCTACCATTTAATAAGTATTGAACAATATTATATATTAGGAACATATTTAAGTTTTATTCCTATATTTAAGTAACTTTTAATATAAACTACACAAAAACAATTTTAATCTTTCTGCAGGCCTGCATGTCAGAAAGACTATGTCATCTTAGGCACTGTGCAATGAAAGGCACTGACGACATTCATTTTCATTAGTATTTTATCTTATACTTTCAACTTCCTAGCTTGTCCCTTTTCCAAGGAAAAGGGAAACTAGCTACAGGACTTTTTAATATGAAGATTGCATTGCTAACATATTTCCAGGCCTTCTGCGCCTTATCTTGCCCTGATTGTGGTAACTAGCAATCTGCTGTTATGAAGTGGCCTCAGCAACGATTGTAAAACCACATAACCCATGAGCCAACAGTCTCCAAAAAACATGGATGTGACCCTCTTGATCAGTGAAGAACACATTGTAGGCTGAAGGTACCAGGCACTTCTGTACCAACTGTGTGTTCACAAAATTCTACAAGCCTCTGTCCTATAGCCTTCAAGATTTAAAAGCCTCAAAGAGAAAAGGGAAACTACAAAAACAGGAAAAGTCTTGATGCCAGGTGAAACTGATGAATCATGTTAAAAGACATCTAAGATACTAGTCACTGCCTCATTTGTCATTGTATTTTTTTTACTGTCTTTTAATTTCTCAATAGCTGTCAGTATTTAAATATTCAAAACCTCAATATTTCACATATCCTCACAAAGAACAAAAACCTTCACAACAGATGACATCTAAAAATCAACACAACAATAAAATCTGTTAACAAAAGAGCTTTATAAAAGAATGGAGGACTGCAGAAAAGTAGTAAGTTAAATAGTCCTAGTAGTAAGTATAATATATCAGATGGAGATGTAAAAACCAAACAATAACATTTATGAGCACCCATTAGACAAATTTAAGACCAAAGGGATTGAGCAGGGCTGAAAGTGTTTTACATTTTTTGCACTGATTTTATTACTTTCATCTGAAACCTCAAGAGGTTAGCAGATCATCAGAAATGGAAGATATAAGATTTCAAGAGATGACGTGAAATGTTGCTTGAACTTGAAAAGCTAGAAAATGTGCTACCTGCTTATGTTGTGCTTTATGCAGAACTTAAGAAACAGTTTTAATGCAGGTTTTGAAAACAGAAGGAATTTTGGTATTATTTAACGGTAAAAGCCCCTTTCAAATCTAAACAGGAAGATATGCCAACACCTGCCTATTTGGATTCCCATCGTTGCCAAATTGGAACCAGGCACACTTGTGGAAGATAGGCACCTGAAGACAGCTTGAGTAGTGTCAAAGCATCAACTGTGTCAATTGCAGCAAGAGATCTGTATTGAAATAAGGCAAAGAAGCCAGAGCAGATGTGAGCATGCCATCATAAATATGCTAGGAGCAGTACTTAATTAGAAGATAAGGAAAATGTATTAGTACAGGAAAAATAATGAGCTCATAAAATTAAGTACATTTGACAAAGAAGGATCCTGGGGAGAATACCAAAGGTTACAGGAGGAGCAACAGCAATTTCCAGCCTGAACAATATCTAAGCTTAAGATTTGAATAGAGTTTTTGAAGTTCCTTTACTTAAAATTTAAAACAAAAGGCTTCTTAAGAAGTTCAAGCTATTTTGCTATTCTTCACGTGCGCACTTTGGTTCTTTCTGTTCATACTTTGCTAACAACTCTAACCCTGACTGTCTCTGTTCAAAATTAAAACTCTACCTCTGAAACTCACATTCTCTCCTTAAATTCTTTCCCCAGCTTGTCACAAAGACACTTCTTGGCTTTGGTATTTACTGCTTGGAGTATTACCCTGTATAGGTACTTTATAAAATTGCGCAGCTCAACACAGGACAACTACAATCCACAAAGTCAAGAGAAAACTGAAAAGTCAAGGATGTTATTAGCCACTGGAATTGGTAATAAATATTTTTCATTATTACAAATATTATTTATTATACTTCTATTCCCAGAAAGGTGGAAGACGGGCTAGATCTGACAACATTGATAGTTAAATATTTAACAGTTGCCATGCTTTAAAGCATTTCATTTTTAGTCTTTGGTTGAAAATGCTAACAAATCCATAATATTTTATAGGAATTTTATTCCTCAAAATGGAGACACTCTTAGGAAGCCAGAAACTTCCATCTTTGGTGTATGACATTAATTAGCTAAGTGCTTACCACATCACGATGACAACAATAAAAAAGGTTGATAACATTTTCAGAAACCTGTTTCTGGTCATGCTTGCAAGGCCCACCTTTTTGCCTATATTTTTGGAAGGAGTGGGAGTCCTCTGAAAATTACCTACTTGTTAACTTTTGTTGACATAAGCAGTCGTTTGTTATCATGTATAATTATACTGGGCTGTCAACACCACTCAGAGTCGACAAGAAGCAAGAGGTATTTCTCACAGGGAGGTGCAAGTACTGAGTGTAAAGAATTCATCAAGGAAAATATAAAAAATAAGAAATACATATTTATTTAGAAAGGAAAGCAGAGCTGGACTGTTTCAGCACTGGATTCTGAAAGAACCTTAAAGTGTGTCCAAAACCCTCCGGATGTCAATAAGATTTGGGAAGCAAGATCCCTTCTGTATTCGTGAAAATTCTCAACTTATAAAGCATTGGCTATAAGTCATAATGATCTCAGTGAATTGGATGTCTTTTGCTTTGATCTTTTGGGTCAATCCAAATGCCAGAACTGAAGCCAAATATGTGGCTTGGGAACCTGCAACTAGCAGAAACAGAAGACAGTTTACAAATCCCTGTAAAGAGATTAGTAAAGCCCTGTGTACTTGGCTCTAATCAGAAAGGAAATGCAAAGCCATGATATAAATTACATAGACCAATGGCTTTGGTTAGAAAAAGAGAAAAATAACCCCTGGATGTTTTCTATGAAGGTGTTGCAACCAGTGTGCTCTTTGAAGTTAAATGAAAAGCAAAAACTTTTAATCAAAAACTCAGCAGCATACCATAATCAAGTTACTGCAAACTTGGTCATGCCTGTGTTTTTTGGCTACACAATCTTTGTCCATTGACAATAATGTGAATCTCAACAGTTTGCTGTCAGAAAAAGAACACTGAGAACCAAACCAGTACCTCATTATCACACCCACGTAATTACCCACCAGCATTTTGAAAGCACCTGCTTGCCCTCCTGTGCAAGCCAGCTTCCCAGCTAGACTGAGCAGCATGCTCTGCCCAAAGCTCTCCCAACACTGAAAGGACAAACACACTTGAAAAACACACTTGCAAAATTCCCAACAGTATTTCTGCTTGACCCCTTGTATGACAGAATTATAGCCTTATTTTCCTGTGCCCAACATCCATATAAACTGCTAACAGCAAATCACAGAAAAAGTAATTTTTACATCTGCACTTCCTGCCTTAAATTTTTTACAGTATTACAGAACAGTGACATTAATATTTAACAGTAAGCACTTCTAATGGCACATTATAGAAAGAGACCCTGTCCAACAGAATCCTTTGCTGCAAAACATCTGAATAAGAGCTCAGAAGTAAATTTGCCAACTGCAAGCTAAGACCATGATTTTATTTCCTTCAGCTATTATTAGCAGATTAAAAAAAGCCACCATACACCTCCCTCCCAAGAAACCAACGAACAAAACCCAACAACCTTCCACCCTCAAACCTAACACATTGATTTCCATATTTCAGGATCAGTTACACTGAAAAATTTGGCAAGTGCTCCACGAAAACAGTAACTAAATTAAATATCCTTACTATGCTTGAAAATATTTATTTTATAACAACCCATCTGTTTCAGTTATGTTATTATGAAGTAAGGTACCACTCAACAAGTACAGAGTAGCAGCATAAATCCAATATTTGTTTAGAATTTCACTCAGAGCTGAAGCCTGCAAATGTTTTATTCAGCTAGTTCTCAAGGCGTGTTCAGATAAATGGCTAGTGGAATTGTAACCATCCATTACATGGCTCAGTCTTTTGGAAATTTCCTTCTCTAGAAAGCAGTAGCTTAAACCACAGGGAGACTGAAAGAGTAAGGGCATCTCTAAGGGGAGCTTGATCCTTGTGTATCTTAGAGAGGGAGATCTCAAGCCGCTACACTGCGAGAACAGCATCAGCCAGTTGCCTCCAAACATGGGTGCATGCCTAATTATGTCACTGTTGCAGCTTTGTGTTTTCCCAAAACCTTTCATTTTATTATCTGTTAAAAACAACAACAAAAAAACACACCACAAAAACCAAAACATCAGAGCAGGCAGATCTGTTCTAGCTTCAAGTCTGTTTAAAAAAAGAATAAAATTCACATCTTGTCTATGGCCTGCCTGCTTGCTGGATTGATCTTCAGTTTTATGCCTGTCCATTCAGCATCTTGCATGTTTGTAAGCAGCAGAGGAATGGCTCGTCAGCAGATCCCTAGCTGCATGACTCAGTGACAGCTAGTAACAGGGAGGAACGAGAACAGGACTTCTGTGAAAGTTTCCTTAAAAAACTGAATTCAGCCCAGGGTGAACTCTCTGCAAAACTCACTTGTAGAGAAAACAAATACTCCATGCAAGGAAGGCTGTGAAAATCTCATTAGCTAAGCCAAGCACAGCATCAGCACTTGCAGGCATTCACTGCTGTATCTCCAGCCACTCTAATCACTGAGGCTTCACACATTTGCACATAGGAAGCCAATTTAAATTCCACTGAGAGTTGGGCCAGGAATCAGATATCAAACCTGACTATGGAGCTATCACACTTTGCAGGCAGCACTTACTTTTTCAACAGTATAAACACAAGATTAATGAAGATAACTGCTGCAGGTGAATCCAGGCCCTGACACAACAGACTGGAAGTTGCTCATGTCTCTGCTTTTTTGCTCAGACCATTAAGCAGGGCAGGGGGCATCTTATGAGAGGCATTTTCTGATCTGAACATTTCAGGGATTCTTAGAGACTGCCGAACTTAACGCATTAGCTCCATCCTCAACACTGGGAAACCTTTAAATAGCAAGTTCACCAAACAGTGCAAAAACCAGTGAACACTGCAGTTCCCTCTACCAGTTCATACTCTGAAATTATATAAGTGATCTGAATTAAACGAGAAGCACAACCCTTGGGAACAATTTCCAACAGCACTAATGAGAGCACATGGAGTTCTTTATGTCCAGAAACTGTCACTGTTTGCAGCAGCATTTAGAGCACATCTTGATGCTGACTTGCAGATGCCAGCATATTATATCACCTTTCAGTGGTTCAGTTAAGTCAGCTATAAAGTTCGGCATCTGGTTCCCATTTGGGGGTTTATTTATATAGAATGCCTACTTATATTCTACACATAGGAGATGAACTGTAAAGACACAAGGACTGATGACTAAATGGAGCATTAATGCTGATACAGAAGAACACATTCAGCTATATACATAGGACCTGGTCCAAGGAAAAAAAAGGATCCAGCTGACTTGATAAGTTTACTCAGGTGTTTCAAGTTATGATCTTCAGGAGCCAGAATACTTAAGTGGTTAAATTATCCAGGACAGTCATAGTGAAGATACATCCCTTATTCCTTAAATCAGTTGGAAGTTTTTAAGGTGGCCTTAAAAGTTTGTCTCATTTGCTGAGTATTTTCAATGGATAAGTAAAATTGAAATACTCTGGTATTAGTACTCTCTTTAAAGGGGACAGTGAATGATCTGACTGGAAAAGCGAAGCTGTACTATTGTCTCTGATTCTCACCGAAAGATTGCAGAGTTTAACAAAAAGACTTATTAACAGACAACATTAATCACGCTCAAGTGTGACCCCCCCCCGGTAGGAAGCAATGTTTCCTGTTTCTCATCACTGTGCACGTAAAGATATGAAATTAGGTTGGTTCTGGTCCATCAGAGCATTCACTGTTGCAACAGGCTATGAAAAACAGTCTATGCAATATTATACTTTAATAATAATAATAATAAAGAACGTTAAAAATTGCCTTTTGGCATCCTTCATTTTCCTATGCTCACAACATCTGTTCCCCAACAATTTGTATTTGATCTTCAATTTTGCTAGAGACTATTAAGTTTTCAGACTAGCGCTTTATGCCACGTGAAAGTTTGGAATCCCATCCTTCAGAGAGTGCTGCAAGAAGCTCTATTCTTGCTATCTTTTTCTGAAATAGTTTCAAACTGCAAACCCCAGCTCTCAAACCAACCTATATGCCATTCTCTTGTGTCAAAGCTAAGCCCCAGAGAGTGAATAGGCCTTTAAACTTTGCATATTTGTAACTGTAAGTATGCTGATTTCAACAGAGCACCTTGGGATAGACTTAAAGGTTTCTTTTATTTTTTTTTTCTTCACTTCTCCACCAGCTGTGATGTGATGGATATTTCAGACATTTGCCACCAGAGGGAGATGACAAAATCCCACAAATGCAAAAGGATGGGAATTGACTAATACTGGTAAAAATGTTCCTCTCCTGCCCCCAATGGCTGGAAATCAACTACATTTCACAGTATAAACTACACTCAATGTGCATGCCATATCTGATGAACATGTAAACTTAATTTACTATTTATTTAGAACAAGAACAAAAAGGAATAAAGGATCTTCCTATTATATAACATTATCCAAATGATACATTTTAACCATTAACATTAATTCATTCTCACTTTTATAGAAGTATATTTTTGATTAACTGAGATTCTGAGAGGTTGTCTTTAATTCATATATAGAAATCTGTGAGAAATTGAGTTTTTCCTTGAAGTGTTCAAGACATTAGTTAAGCCAGAAATGCTCAGAGGAAGTGGAAATCTATAGAAGTCCTTTGCTCTTCTTGAAAGGGATGGTGACGACAAGCACTGCTGATGGCAGAGGCTGGGATTCAGCCCCAGGTTCTGCACAATTCTCTGAACTGACGCAGCAAATAACTGAGACCCCACATCCCCACAGGACTCACTGTTGAATCAGCAACAGACATACATACAGTCTCAATCAGAAGAGTACTGGAATAATCAAGTATAAAGTCAAACAAAAAGCCTACCTATGCTAACTTATAAATTTCTTCCATCCTGGCTTGAAACACCAAAAGGGAAACAGATTGTATTGTGGATTTAAAATCTAAATTTTGATGGCAAAAAGCAGCTGATGGGATTCTCTTCACAGGAGAGGTCTCAAAGCAAAGTCCAGCTCAGCTTTTGGTCCACAGCACGCAAATGTTCCTTTGATCGGTTTATATTTAGCACAAGCCTCGCATTCAACACTACCTTCCACAAGATCTTCAACATTTTTGCTTCTACAAAGATCTGAGCTTGAGGAACCTATTCTGTATATGGGTAACAAATTATCTTTCCAAAAAGCTTTGCTTATTATAAAGAAATATAATAGTGGGAGAAATCTGCTCTGATTTTAAGTTTGCTTTTCTATTCCAAGGGATTTCATAGCCTCTCTTTCCAAGCTGTAGGATTTATTCTGAATACAATTTTTATCTTTTGTAGCCAGAGGTTATATCTGTAAAATGCTCTCTCTTCATACTCTGCTCTTGCCACTTCTCCAGATTACTAATGCTTCTAGTTTCTGAAGTTATATTTGGCAATTGCTGGACTACAGTTATACCTGCTGATGCAAGTGCCTGGAGGGGAACCCACTTGGCCCAATGGCTCCTCACAGCTGTGGCAGGAAACCTGCAGCCCCTCACTGTATGGCACAGTGGAGCTCAGGACTCTTTATATGCAAACAGTGCTGTGCTGTAGGGGTAGAGTGACCCTGCCCATGGGCCTGGCCCACTGAGGATCCCAGACCACACAGCCACAGTCCTAGGGCAGAAGCAGAAACAACACTGAAGGAATGATGAAAGTCAAACCAAGAGCAAGGGGCAGCTTCTGGGGTTTCTTCTAAGCATTTCTTTTCATATTGTTAATATTCAAAACTGAGAGGGATTAGTATCACCTTAGAGAGAAATTGAAAGAGGCATATGAAAAAAATTATATTCTGTGCAGGCTGGCTTAGACAGGTGAAGCAACCAGCATAATCAGAACTAACTGCTTGGAGCTGTACCAAGCAAGCTTCCTCGAGACTGCTAGCTTTAAAAGAATTAGATGGACCTTTCCCCAAGTAGGATTTTTCTACTGGCTTCCCTTAAAATAATTAGCTTGTGACATACGGATGTCACAGACATTTCTGGCATTTGTTGCAGTATGATGCACGACACACTTTAAGACTCCAGGTGCTTGTCAGGCAGGGTGAAATACTGGACAGAGAGGTGCTTGATGCAGTCGTGCTTGTTCTACAGTATGCAGCATAGGGCACAGTAGGAGGCAAATTATCAGACTGAAGGGATCAATGGTACACTCTGTTTTTCAATAGTTATCTTTTTAATAAGCAGGGCCAAATTTTTAACAGAATTCCCCTTTTAATTAGCATAATTAGCTCCGCTATTTTTTTAAAAGTCTAATCAAGTAACAAGACAACGAAGAGCATTGTGCTGTAGTTTCCTGTGCACAGAGAACAATGATAAGAATGGTTCAAACGCCCTCAGACAAATCTGTTAACTAAGGCATTTTTTTCAGCACCTATCCTTTTCACTTCTGAGATATTTCTTTCCCTTCAAGAGAGAAACTAAAACCCCTCTGCTTATGTTATTAACCAAAATTTCTCAGTCACCAGACTGAGTTTTTATTTGAGTATACAGAGTAAAAATGCACACCATATACTTTAACAATAGCAAAGCTCTGTTTTGAAGTCTCTGCCATCACCTAGGACCCTTATTGATCCTATTTAGGATTCACCTGAAAAATGTCTTCTGCAAGGAATCCAAACACATCTTGAGCTGCATTTTGTCACAGAGTTGCACCAAAGTCTCCAATTGTAAGTCAGGAGCTTTCCTACTGTTCCTAGCTATTCCAACGAGCACTACCAACAAACATACCTGGCTTCAAAGTTTGTGCTCTAGAACTACCTGTGGCAGACAGAAAAACAAAAAGCTTCAGAGGACTGTTTCACAGAAGAAGCTGATTAACCTATCCTTTAGATTACCCAGTAAAACCACTTCCGGTTTGTTTCTTTCAGCAAAATACTGTTTTCCAAGAATGGGTATTAGAAAACAACTTATCATTTGCCTATTTTTTTTTCTTCCATTGAAAAAGAAGAAATTTTATTTCAAGGGAGGCAAAATTTAAACTCCCTAGCAGTTTTATTTTCCTCCCTAGAATTGCAGAGTTGTTTCAGTGTAGGAAAATTAATGAGAAAATTATAGAAAAAACGCTAAGCTAATTCCACTCCCATTACAAGCCCTGCTTACCAGAGAAGTGTAACTGGGTGAACAGCATTCAAGCAGCCAGAGATCACACCAAACGAGTGAGGCTGGCTGGGTTCCTTGGCTCAACAGGCTTCAGCTGGAGGATTAGCTTGGCCCAAAGCAGCAGAGCCTCTCACCCACAGGTTCTCACCATGCCCCAGCTGCCCCAGAAACCCCCAGCCCTAATGTGCTCTAGGGTATAGCCACCAACAGAGGCAATTAAGAGCACAGGTTCACCTCCTGCTCCAGGGCTACATTTCTAATTAAATGTTGTTCACAGTCAGCAGCTTTCCAACAACACCCTCTATTATACACAATGACTGCCATTAAAATAGTGCTTGCTAACTATTAGGGTGTTCATCATCACTTCATTAACGTTTTTTTCTTCCCGTATAAGATAAAATTATAGGCATTGGAATAAGAGATGGAACATGATTAAACTTATAAATAAATCCATGGTGATTCACTTCAAGCAAAGACAGCAATCTGTTAATGACTTGCAATTCTATGCTATGGATTGGGAATAACCTCTAAGTTTATGAATAACTATATAATAACTGAGAAGAAAAGTTAGCTGCTTTTAACTCTATAGCCAAATCCCTATTGATAGACATAACTTTTGACAATGTCTTGAAACCTGCCTTCTTAGGAATATTGCAAGTAATTTTTTTTAGTAAACTGAGGTTGCAATTAAAGAAAAAAAGAACAAAATATCTACAGCTTGCATTACAGAATAGCTTTTCAGACAATTCAAATATTTGTTTTAAAAAAGCAAACTGCACTATGGCTGTTTGTTACATCAACTAATAAGTCACCACATCACATTCAGTTAATTACCAATTGTTCATTTTCCAAAGCTAAGTTTGAATTAATTATCAGAACTCTCATTAAACTGTGTCTGTCACATCAGACATCACATTAAAAATTACACAGGAGCAGGAAGGGATCCACTACTATCGGTGGATCAAGCGGACAACCAGACCTCTCCCTGTGCACCACAGGATAGAGGCAGCATAAGTCAAAATCTCCAAAATAAAAAGCAGATCATTTCATAGTTTCAAATACTATAGATTTTCAGTTGTGCTCATAAACCTTTCATGTTGTAACCTGTGTGAAACAATTTCTCTCTCACTGAAAAATGTGATTTTGAAGTCTGTAGAGCAAGATGATAATATTTAAACAGAAGATTTTAAAACAAATACAAGACAGTTACAGTTGATAAAGTAAATACCTATTTTATGTATTTATTGTTATAAAGTTACAAACATATGAAAGAACTCCCGCCACTAGAGTTGCCTGGATATTTTCTGCTATTTTTTGAATTACTACTCAGAAATCACAGGTTTTTCAGACAAACTGGTAAGATCAGTTGTGATAAGCTTTCAAGCTCAATATGACTACAAAGTCAAAATTCTAGGCAGCATAATAAGATATAGAACTTATTTAAATGATAAATTTCAATTTTTAACAACACTTTGCAATTTAACTTAAAATATACTTTGAAGGTACAGCAGAAATGTCTAAAAAACCATTTTAGCTAAGCCTATGCAAGTTTACAAGGTTTTTTGTTTATTTATTTCTGATAATTTTCTGCCCCACTTCAGAATGAGGAAAATATTTCACCTTGTGATGCTAAGCCAGCTAGTCCCAAAGTAACCTTTAGATGACAAGCACTACTCTAAAGCTCCTCCCTTGTTCAAGGTGAGAAAACTGGAAAGAAGAAGTGTTTTGGCAAGGTGAACTGCCGAAACAGCTTGAGGCAGTGGCAGCTGCTCAACAGAACACAGCCGTATTCATTTCTGCTCCCTGCCAAATATATCGGAAGAAATAAAGAAAGATAACAGGACAGAATGAATTAGTAGATCTAAACAAACAGACTTACCCCACTCTAAACACTCTTCAACTTCCCTCGACAGTGTTTTTAAAATTAAATATACAGAAGTCAAACAAGCAAGATAGTAAGTAGCACTGTCACAATAACAGACACTGGTGTGGGCAAAGAGGAGATCGAGATGATGGTTTGATTTAGATATTCTTGGTATAGAAACTTGAACAAATCAGTATCAAAAATACCGAGTAAGCTAGAGTAGGTTTATTTATTAGTTATTAATCAGCTAAGTTGCTTGCTAATATGCACACAGAAAACTTAACTTTGGCAGAAGGTATTTGGAATACAAAACACCTCTCCCCAAAGCAAAGCAAAAAAAAAAAAAAGAAAAAAAAAGCTTAAAACCATTAAGTGTTATGATCTGCTCTATACATTGCTGAAATCTTTAAAAGATACCTATTTTTAATTCTAGCTAAAATTCTTCAGATTTTTAATTTTAAGGATTTAATATCAGTGGCACATTCAGCAATAACGCAGGAAACAATTTCAGATGAACATAATGAACTGCAGACTCTAAACAGATAATAGAAATTGAGGACCCTATTATCAGAAAAGTTAAGCCCAAACCAATGTAATACACAGTTACTTATACGTAAAGAACTGTTCTACCCTTGTAATGAAAATTTTGTTACAAGGCAACTTGTTGTGCAACTTTATGCACCGCCTCCCAAATATAGCTCAATGCAGAGCCTGAGAAGCGTGTATCATATCATTGTGCTGCCAGAGAATAATACAGGAGGAAAACCTCAACACCATCATAAACATTAAAATAGACCATATTTGTATACTTGATCATACTGGGGTCCAAGTCAGATGGTAATTTTGATACCCACCGGTCAAAATCAAAACTGGTGTGCTACTGTATAACAGTATAACGTAGTTCAGTCTATACAACAAACTGCATATAAACTCTAGACAATTACCAGGAGTTTGATGGCAGAATAAAATTGAGACTCAAAAAGAAAGTGACAGCCAAGTCACTGATGAGAGAAAAGTGGAAATGGAAGCCAAAGACCTGAACTTTCAGATCTTCTTTAGAGACATTTTACCTTCAGATCAACTTAGGGTCAAATTACTACCAATGTTATTTGTAAGCATAAAAACTGAAAAAACATTATCAGGTTGTCCTGGATAAAGCTCAGCTCTTCCTGCAATTTGGAAACTCTCTAAGGGGACTTTATAGTTTCCTGCTCAATTCATCTTTTTGGATTTTAATGAGCTTTGATATGCACAAAAGTAAGCATATGCTTTTTTGTAACACCAACTGCAATAACTACAAATACAGCCTTTGTCAATAAGCCAATTTAAATCATTGCATAAATATAGTCTAGTTGTTGGGCTTCATTTAGCTTCCCATTTCTAGCGAAATAACTGCCATGCCTCCTTCAAGGAGGCAATTTGCACCAATTTACCCTGAAGGCTGCTAAGGAGACTTCATCATCCCTCTAACTGACTTGCCAACTCTGTCAGAGTAAAACACCATTTTTCTATTCTGCAAACGTAGAAGAGCACAAAGAATAATTTGTTCTGAGAAACAATTCTCCAGGACATTCCAAGAATGTCTTGTTTGATATAATATAATTTGTGCCCAAAGGAGCAGAGGGTAAATGTCTTTCCATCCAATATTTTTAAAACAAGTTTTTCTCTGCGAAACACATCATTGGTGGCAGCAAATGTAACTCATATCCTCCCCAGCCCAAGAACTATTTTCATTCAACTACCTCTATTCCACCTAAATATCATATTAATATAGATCAAACTGAGAAAAATAGTATGTTAAAATCTGGAGAGGAAGCAGTTTCTACTGTTCAGTGCTGCTGTGAGTTTCTTTGTACAAAGAGCTCAAATAGAGCTAACAATTTTTTTTTTACATTCCCTGTAATGTAAAAAAAAAAAAAAAAAAAAAGTGATGCCCATAAAGAGAAAGATGAAAGACTAAGAGCGAAGAAATGACTTATTTAGAACACTACCCATGTTTTTCCATTCAGTTAAGCACAGTTGTGGAAAGAGTCCAGCGACCCAGGTTTTTGTCTTTTAGTCATGACCTCTTTGAAGACCTCCCAAACAGAAGAAAAATCCTCATACCTCAGAAAATGTGGACATTATCAGAAGATGAGTGAAAAGAGGCATGGGAGGAAATCAGAGGTAGGGACATACTGACAGACAAGAAGAGAAGCAAGAGTCCTGTCAGAGTAAATATACCATACCATATGCGTGTTTATGATGACATGTATCCTCTGAACAGGGCTGCTGAATCAGTGTGGAGTAAGGAGTGGTGTTTAAAAAGCAATAATCCTGGATTGTGTGTGTGAGGTCCTATAATCAGGGCAAGTTTTCCCTGAAGACAATATAACCCATAAATGTTAACAGTTTGGAAGAACTGGGTTCTAACTTTTTGGAGTGGCTCAGCATGAAGCCGTAACTGCTAAGCATGACGTTGTTTGGAAGGATCTCTCTCAAATGAGTGCAACTCAAAATCTTTGATTTTTCCATCACAAAGCAGTCAAATTACATTGGAATAAACATATTAGTCTGTGAATTTGAAAGCTTGAGCCACACACTAAAATTTAGAGAAAGAAGCAAAAATATTTGTGCTTAGATGTTTTGAAAGTGTGACTCAAAAATTGATTTCCCCAAACTGAGTACCTGAATTTGGTATTTCAACACTCCCATGTTGCCTCAGCATTTTTTCCTGCTAATCACTAGTATTAATATAGAAATAGAAATAATAGAAGTATAAATTTTTATAGAAAAAAAATTTCCTATGCAACAATAAACCTATTCATTTAATGTTTCAATGCTAAGACCCACAGAAATCTTTTTTACAAGATAAGCTAAAAAATTCATTAGAATATACTTGACTGTCTTTCAATTATTTTCTTTCAATTTTGCTTTCAATTATTTTGTCTTTTCTTCTCAATTATTTTTTTTTCATCTAATCACTTAAAATCAGGCAAATAAGATCTATAAAATCAGTTCTCGATATAAGCATGCCTCAGTTATTTAATTCAGGTTGGACAAAATCATTGTTGCAAGTGTTCCCTCCCTAAGTCATACAGATTGTGGGCACTGCAGGGGTCAAGCAGACAGGAAAGGTATACTGGCCATCCATCCCTAGGAGTACAGAAGGTAGACTTTAAGCACTTTTTAAAAAAGTTTGCCTGTTAATGTTTGTAGCTTAGCCCCTGTATTTTCCATTGACTTTGTCACTTCTGTGCCTATGCAGTGTGTACATAGAGCAAGACAAATTGCAGTTCGGCTGTGGCTTCATCTGGGATGGAAACAAATTGGAACTCTCTCACGCTAGTGAGTTGCTGACAACAAAGCCTTCACAGTCAAAGAGACCTGACTGTTTATATAACAAACATATTGATATAAATGTAGGCACCAAAGTAAGCCAGAATAAATCATTCATCCATGAAATAATGCATCAGAAACACACTAACAACTAACCTAAAGAAATATTGAGAGAAGCTTTCTATATTTAAAGAATGTGCAAGATGAATGTTTCAATTAGATTAAAACCAGCAACTATTACTCAATTTATCATATACAGTGACTACTTAGAGACTGAGTGGATGAGAAAAAGGACTGATCTTAAAGCTAGTGTCATTTAAAGCTTATCTGTTTTTAGGAAGATAGTGAAGAGAATATGCTGTTTTCTAGAAATCATTTTAAGGTCAAATAATTCTGGCCACATTTTTCCCAAGAGTAAATGCTCTTTTCACTAGAAATGCACCAGAATTGAATTTGGCCTACAGGGCCCACTGATGAAAATAAGAGTATTTCAACCTGACTTACGTGGACATTATAGAAAACCACCTTTTTATATACACAGCAGAGAACTTCAGCGAACTTAATCCCCATGGAGATTACATGGAGATAGTTTATTGCTATAGCAGGTGCTTCCCCCCTGCTCCCCCCAAAAATCTTCCAGAAATCAATTACAGCCATTGAAGAATAAAAGCATGAAACTCTCATGTGAAACAAGCCTGGAGAAATTTATCCCTCTAAAATTGTTAGGCCTCCTTTTTGTTTCCATACATCCTTAAGTGTGAAACCATTCCAGTGAGTCACTATAGAAATTTGGCTTTAAGGAATTTAACAGAACATCACCAGAATGATATATATCTTAAAGGCCCAACCTACAATGTGTTTTATAGATAGTTGTATCCTTTCCACATCATTCTATCTAAAGAGCTTAAGAAACACAGAAAGACTATTCTGTAAAAATTTAGAGAAACTAAGGGAGTAATTTCTATAAAATTAAACAGAGCACTCAATGGAGACTTTATGCTCATGGCAGAGAATAATCAAAATGTGACATAGCTATCCAGTATAAAATAAACCCATCACATTTTCTGAATGAGTCTGAATGACCAGAACCATTCATGACTAGTGCTGCTGTCAGTAGGCTATAACGTTTTTGATTCCAGGTGAAAGATTCCCAAAACAGATTTTTATTTTATTTTATTTTATTTTATTTTATTTTATTTTATTTTATTTTATTTATATTGTCTAACCACAGTCTTGTGTCTTGCATACTTGTTTCTTTCTTCTTTTTTTTTTTTTTAAATATATTTTACTTGACTTTAGCCAATAAGACTGCTACAGGGAAGATTCCTCTTCTTTTCTGGATAATCTTTTCCATTACTTACAGCACACAGACAGGGGAAATGAGACATGAACATCATAGTCTAGGTTTGCCACACATTTAAGGTAAGTTCTCAGTAAACTAACTTGCACCAATGTCCCTGACTCACTGGCTAGGCCATTTCTGGAATCAGAGATGCATCAGGTATTTCTACACTACTATGTCTCCACAGATACAAAACAAATGGACCTGAAATCTAGTCCTTAAATTATGTATTTCTACGCTTCTTATGGGAGGACCTCAGATGGGGGGACTGCAAGAATGCCTTAAGAGTTGCACACAAACCACAAGGCATGCTCCAGTATAAATCATTAGTGTTATCTTATTAGAGGCATAATCACAACTTCCCAGTAAAATCTGTTCTCTGGTTTCTGCTCAACGTGTCATTGTCATCACTGGCAACCTTTATAGGTTCTTGCCAAGGGTGAATCAAAGATTCACGGTGACAGATACTTCACAGTATTTTGTCTTAGACACTGCAAAACCACAGAGGCTACCATTGGGCAAAATGCTACCTGACAACAACCTAAGCAAAAGGTGAAAGGAGATTTGTGATGAGTATAACTTGGTGCTGCTAATACATATAACGCTGTTTGTGAAGCAGTTTCAACGGTATGTTTCAATTGGTGGCCAAAACAATTCCGAGACTGGAATCGTGGCACCACATTCAGAGACACTGTAATGCATGTCAAAGGCAAGTGGTTTGTGCTGTTTGGATTCACACTGAAAGCAGCAGAAATTATACACTTGTGCTCATTTGTGTACAAAGGCATCCATGATCCTATATCTAATCATTATGTTAAAATTAAGGGGAAAGTTATCACTGAGAACAGAGCATAAAAAAAATGAGTCACATGGAAAGTTTAATTCCAGTAGTGTCTCCAAGTGCAAGACAAACAGGAGACTGCTCTGAGCCTGATCAGCTGTGAGAAACCAGTGACTGAAGGAACATATTGAATGTCTATTTAAGGTATCATAACGAACTCCCAGCTAAGAAATGATCAGACTTATACTGAACAGACACTAGCTGTCAGCATGAAATGAAACAAAATGATGACTAGTATTGAAGAGATGCACATCCTACTAGGAATGTCTGAACGTGGGGAAACGAGTGTGAATACCTGGTCAGAAAGGAAGTCGGACAATGGGTCCATTTCCCTTCTGTCAAGTCCAATCAGCTACTACTATACTGTCAGCATCCAAAAGGTTTTAGCCTTGAAAGAAAATAATGTACATATCAAGTAGTAAGCTTATCAAGAAAAAATACCTGTGTTCAAATATGGAAGAATAAAGGAATGTGCATAAATACCAAAACACAAACAGGAAGTTTGTCTTTTAGATGTGATTAAAAACTCTTAATCAGGTTCCCCAATGTTGCTCAGCTATTTTCCCCTTTTTGTCAGCAAAAGCTGTTGATCACCTACTTATCCCATAATTTAAAAGTCCCAGGATCTGTGACAGAAAGACAACTTACCGCTTCATCTGGAAACCTAGCTTTAAATATCCTTTAACTAATTTACAGGGAAGAAAATTCCTAATAATAAAGGGTATATGTATATTCTTGGAACTCCTGAAAGAAGTAATTAGTTCAGCTGTATTTCAGAGACACTGATTACTACTTCAGCAGACTGTACAGATTACTGAGGATGCTCACAGAAAAATACCAAGGTAAAATTTCTTGCTTAGCCATTGCAATGGCAAGTACTTTACTTCATTGCTCAATTAAAATCAAGATTTCTGAGATTTTCTTTTGCTGAAAAGTATCATTTCTCAATTACAAGTATTATGAAATATATCACATTAAAACCTCCTAGTTCTGTCTTCAAAATACAGCCAATTATTCATGTGCTTGTGCATATACTGTTTCACTGCTCATGAACATTTTCATATTCAGGTGAATATTGACACCTAATGCGTATTTCTAAAACAGGTTACTTGGAAAGAAGCAAGTTTACCTATGAAAACCACAGCAATGTTGTATTCTCCTTTTTGGAATTATATAGAGTAATAAAAATGTACTGAACAAAAAGCAATGTCTTAAATGCTAGGCGATGGTATTTATAAGCTATAACATCTGCAAGCTATATCATCTTCCTTCCATCTTCATGTTGCTTCTACTGCATAAAAATCCTTCCTGTACTATGTCTTTATGCATACTCTCAGTTTTCAGTTGGAAAAGCAACTTCTTGCTATAACATTGAAACAAAAAGTAGCTGTCATTACTTCTTCAATGCTCAATGTCTTTGCCCCACTGCATTTCTATTTTTTTTTCTCTTTATTACTTCTCTAAGGTAATAATTGAAGAAAAAATCAGTAAATTAACATGTGGCTTGTCATGTAATAGCATCTGTGATGCATGAATAAAAAGACACTTTTGAAACAGACTAAATTATATTTCTGTTTGCCATTTGTTAATTTGGATTTATTAAAAAGTTGCTTAGTTACTACAACCTGTGCCACATAGTCAAGGTGAGATGTGCTCCATGTACCTCACTACTTACTGAAAATAATTTTTGTTATCAGAAGTGGTTCAGTGTACTGGTAACTGCTTATAGGCCTGGAAGCCCATCTATAGGGCATACTTTTCGTAACCATTTTTCAGGTTACAACTTATAAAGGTGAATTTTAAAAATCAAGCTTCTAATCTATAAATAGTGAGTGAATTGCCTCTGCTCTCACCTGTAAGATTTTCATCTTTAATAGTGGAAATGCTAAAGGCAAGCAAGTATGCCAGATATAACCAGCAGAATCAGGGATCTTCATTCCTCAGCCTTAAGCAGATTTTCAGGTAAGGGTTTTCACTTCTTAATCCATTTATTCAAATCCAATTGAATTCAAAATGCAGAGTTAATACCAGCAAGCTGAATGCTAGATGTGTCCTGAAACGCATATAAATGTACTTTGGATGACAAAAATGAAATTCATGAATCTCACCCGTCCCCCGGAGGGGGGAAAAGAAAGCCAAACCAAATTATTTACCATCTAATAAATACTGTTTGGAGAAATCTAAAGAAAGCTTCTACAAAATCATTTCTAAGCATTAATCAGCTAATTGTTTAATGACAAGATATGTGAAGATTCCCCTTGGAGATAACCACTAGCATCACTGAAAGAAGCTGTAAGACAGTAGATACTCTGCTGACATTGAGAGGCAAAAGTACTATACATTTTACTTCAGAACTCATATGTATGAAGCCACCCTGCAAAAACTTTTTAAAGACAGCAAGCTGCAGAGATTTCAACAGAGCTACAGTAACTAGAAGTGTGTATACTCCAGTTTTAGGCATATCACAGAGCTGGCAAGTATGCTCCACTGTAAGGTGGGGTACTTACTCATCTACTTTGGGGAGAAATCTGTGATCATTGCTTTTGTGGGTATAATGCGCTTCAGAGCGGACAGCATTTATGCATGCCCTAAAGATGAAAGGCTTTTTTTTTTTTTTTTTCCCCATCAATTCCAGAGTTGCCTGAAATCAAGATTATTTAGAAAGAGCCTCAGACTTGTTTGAGACTGAGAATGGAAAGCATTCAGACTTGTGGCTAGCAGCGGCTGTGGTCAGCAGCAGTACCCTTCTCGTCATTTGCAAGAGACATTAAGGACCAGGTTTATGAAAACATCATGCTGAGATGTAAAAATCTACAAAAGTAAACTTGCGAGGAATAATTTCCACCATAAAAGAGAATACATTGCAATTTTTTTCTTATTTTGCCTGACAATTTCTTAATGATCCTGAAGGTCATTAAGCTCAGATATTGTTAGAGAACCCTGTAAACTGGGAGAACATCATGCCAGGCAGTGTGCTTTGACATGTGCTGAGTCGAGACTTGTTATATTTCTCCATATATCTAAGCAGCAGAGATTCTGCATTTCATTGGCACAGTCCCCCTAGTACATTATGCTAAGTAGACTTACAGTGCTGTATCATTAATAATGTTTCTGTAGTAGGCACTTATGCTTCTCAGCACACCTACCATTGGGACATATGGTTTATTGCATCAGTCTTATTAGGTTCCAACTTTTACCTACCACGAAAATACCTATTTCTTGTGAATCCACAGATCACAACTTTCCTGTCATTTTTCCACAAGTAATTGCCTGAAACACCACAAGGTACAGTTAAGTATCAGTGTAAATCATCCGGTGGGCAAACTGAAGGAAAAAAGTGGCCCATCTCCTGGCCTCGTCCTGAAGCACAGAACATCCAACACCAGCTGTTTGTTGATAAGAATCAACGTCAGATTTCCCTCAGTCCCTTCCACTTTAACATCATGCAGTCAACTTTCTAAAATTGACCTAAGACTTTAGGCTTATGACCGTTGCCGTGTTATATTGCTACCACAATTATTTCCTCTGTTGTATATTATTTCTTCTCAGTGCATTTAAAAGTGCATTCAAAAAGAACAATAAGAGAATTATCCTACAAAATAAGAGGTCACAGAAAAGTCTAGCTTCACTTCTATCAGTATTTCTCCCTGAAATTCTTTTCCTATTGAGATATTCATTTACCAGTTACAAACATGGGCTTAGCCCTTTGACAACAACCCAGCTCTGATCAGTGGAGGCATTTAAAACAAACAGCTCAGAATACGGCGTGTGAAAGCAGCCAGTTAACTACAGTAAGATCCATTATACTTGTTTTTTTGTTGTTGTTGTTGTTGTTTTTTTTTTTTTTAATATGAACCCTGTATAAGAACAGAACTTGGTACAGCCAGAACCCTTGTCATGAGGCACTTACATATCCATCTCTTTACTTAATTTCTTTCTGTTAAGATATTGATTTCTATCTGAAAGTACATGCAAACTGGCGGTCCCAAAACAGTGAGAGCTATACAGTCAGGGAAACAATTTTGTTACAGTGGAATTGTCACAGCCCTGTGTTTTCATTATTTGAACAACAATGCCAGTTAGAGATACAAAAATAGCAAGCATTGTTTAAGTTTTGATGTTTTATTTATTTTTAAATTACCAGAGTACGTTAAAATTGGACTATGGACACTTAAAAAATGGAGAAGTCTGAAATAATGCAGAATTTTAGTTGGAATATATTGGGTTATTTTTAACACAAAATGTGTCAGACTAATAATGATATCTTTATTTTATTTCATCTTTTAAATAGTTTAATTGCCCCAGAGAATATATCTAGGAAGTTATGAAAAAAACACCACCATGCAAAACACAAACAAACAAAAATACACCCAACCAAATATATCTTCCTGCTTTCCTACAGACAATTGCGGGTTTCCAGGAATAATTAAAAAAAAAAAAAAAAAAGGTTTCCAATATCATCTTAGTGCTATACTTTATTTGAACTTTAAAATAAGCATTTTTTTTAAAAGAATACTTATTTTGTGCCATCAGTCCAAATGCTTATATGCCTAGGGAGGAAGCATTAAAAATCTTTTAATCCTTTTATTAGTATATGTACATATACTTATACATACATATAAATATATAAAAATATAATATATATAAATATAAATATATAAATACATATATTTATATGTATATTAGTATATGTATAAATTAATATATGAACATATATACATGCACACACTACTACAGCCAATTTTAAAATTTGAAGTTAAAGAGACACTTTCATAAGCTGAGTTAAATCCAGATCCTGCTGACTGGGTCATGTTCTCAGGTGACAATTTCCTTGAATGAGAGAAGCTCTCACATACTCTGATCTGTAAAAATCTTCTATTTTAAGTAACATTAGATTTTCTTCAAAAAAATAATTGAACTTTTTGATGAAAGCACCCTTTCCCTTTTTTAAAGGAATCTGTTTATACAAGTTCCAACAAAACATCACTATTAATAGCAAGGTGGAATATCTGTCCTTATAGAAAGAAGCGTCCTGCTGTGACACACTATCTTGTTTGCCTTTCATGCCTGAGAAAATTAATCTCTATGCAGTCCCTGCTGGGGTAAAGATTTATGGTTTCTCAGGTTTTGGAAACAGTTAATTAAGCAGCTACACTGAGTTGCACTGAAAGTAAGTCCAGGACACTTTGTAAAATGCAAAGTAAAGCTCCTTGATTAACTTTCTGGTTCTAAGTGAAGCAACAAGAGCAGCCTGGAAGGAAAAGAAGCCCTTTTCTGGACATGAAACGATCCATATATTTCACAGTCTGATGCACTGGCACTTTCGTAGTTAAATATTAGGACAAACAGAAGTAAGACTGGAACAAAAGAAATTTCTTACCTCCTTGGAGAATGAGCTTGGAAAGAAAAGATTCTGCTTGGAGAGAAAACCTTGACCTGCAATTAGCAAGGGCAGGTTAGCTAGATTCAGAGCTTCTCTCTCTTTTTTTTTTTTTTTTTTTTTTTCCAATTTGTTGACTATTGGAATCCAGGAAGAAAGTGGGATTGGAGAGGGCTTCACTGTCTGTTCAGAGGTAAGAGGAGATCTTGTGTTCCGCTGAGAGGCTCAGAAGTAACTGTTGGGCTACAGATGAGGCTGTGAATACTTTTGTGGATACAAAAGTTCTTTGTTTATAAACTAGTGGTGTATGGTGTCTGTGAGGGAAGAAAGGAGGAGGTGGGAAGTTTGATATCTTTAACCTCTTTTTTTGCTTTGCTTGGTAGCTAATAGATCAAGGCTGTTAAACGGACCAAAGTCCTTGCTTATCGCTATAAAAAAGGCTTCTGCTGGAATTCCCCATTATCCTGCAAATAAGCTCAGAAGTCTCTTCACTGGTTCATCTCTATGGATACTTGGCCCCAAGTAAAGAGACAAAGGAGGTGATGAACCGCATGGCTTGTTAAAACCCCAGCAAAAGGGCTGACTGTGCTCTCCCAGATGTCGGAAAGGGATCAGCTAACGCGTGGGCTTTGGCAGGAATGTTGCACTGAGAAAGGCTTTTTTTTTTTTTTTTTCTTCCAGATATGATACTGGAGTTTTCACTCCAAACCTTGTAGGTGGAAGCAAATACCTTGGTAACAGCTGGCCTCCTCACATTAACTTGTTAATGTTAGCTGAGAGCCTTGAGTAACTTACACTGTTACACAGCAACACCCCGTTAATCTTGTAACACTCAAACAAGCTCCTGCTCCTTGATACTAAATGATATTTTATAGACCTAACAGTATTGCATAAAAAATAATGAAAAAGTAGTATTATTTCTAAATAAGAAGACAGTTTGTCTGAACTAGTAACATGTATGCTTAAAAAAATGAGAAGCTCCCCCCCACCCCCCAAATCCTGGAGATAATGTATTCTGTTATTAGCTTGTCTGGAGAGGAAAAAAGTTGAGAGGATTGTGAACGAGATTTGTCTCTCTAAGTTGGAGAAAGTCTGGGGCATGTAGGAAGAATGGCAGATTTTTAAGAACTGACAGCCTATCCTAAACCTTCTGTCATATAAGCAGATCCAGACTAGGGGGTTTCTATAAAAACTCTTCAGTTTTCACTATTTTAGGTTCCATTGGCAGTTTGTAAAGCTACCTGTACTGTAGACTAATCAGTTTGATTCTCAAAATTCAGAAAAAGAAAATGCACTTTACTCCTCTTTCTCCTCCCTTCTTGTCTCCTAATTACTACACTAAGGGGGCTCTGTTTTTATTTTGATGCTGGTGTTACACAAAAAATCCTATACCGTGGGATCAAGTATTTGCCTCCAAGACAAACTCATTTCCTCATTTGATCCATATAGCTTAGGAATGTAATCAGTGCATTTAGCTTATCTGCACCTATTTCATTTCTCCATTTTCTACTGCCATTAAATTGGATTAGAGGAATGGCGATTCTGTAGCCCCGCAGGAGAAGAGGCATCTCCTCCTTGTGTAAGCTGTGGTTCTGCTCCCTCCAGCTGCCGTTGGCTGCCTCTCAGCCCCCTTCCCACTCCTTCCTAGGGGGACCTGGAAGATCCCATTGCCCTCTTCCCATCTACAGCTCTCCCTTTTCTCCTATACAAAATGGCGCTCTACTGTCCTAAATATCTTTCTTCTCACCAGAGACATTCAGGGAGGTATATCATTGCAAATACCAAGGGCACAGAGCTTGGTATTTATTAGCAAAATAAGGCTGGCTAGATGGTATTTTTTCTACTTCTGCTGCAGTTTAAAACTTTGTCCACTGCTCTCATATCTGTGAATGACTGAGGGTGAGCAGGAAATCTATAGTACATCTGAAACACTCAGAATGGTTTTCATCTTTTTCAGATCTGCAATTAGTTCAAGACTTGCTATGGAACATATACAAAAAGGATTTTATATATAAATTCTATGTAAAAAGTAGGTATATAAATACACACACACATATATATACATAAAGACGCCCAAATGATTTTCCTTTACTAACTAAGCAAGCATTTTTACCTGTGGTCTCCACATCAGAGTTCAATAAATACATTCACATAAGTGCTGACTGAATTCTGAAAAGCCTTCTATGCATGGCTTATGTGTGAGTAAGGCTGCCTGTTTGGATCAGTCAATGCAGTTAATCATATGTGCACACTGAATACTGTGTTTGTACTGTGTCTGAGGAAGCAAATCCTTTGTAATAGACACAGAACATCGCATAGTTTTTACAGAAGGTTTACAGAACCTAAAAGTCATTTACTGACTGTAAATACCTTTAAAACAGGTCATGGTTTTAATAGCCAAGCAGCTTGAGAGTCAGTGGAGTTTTCTTGACACCAAAAGAGGACTGGAAAGCAGAATTTTCTCTTTGGGTGACTTTTTGGGCTTATTCTCACATTACTGTGACAAACAGGACCATTCAAAACCATACAAGAGCCACAGCTGTTTGTGCACGCATCAGGAGGGATGATTTTAACAGGCATTAAGCTTTCTGTAAATGCAGATGCATGGCCAAACCTGTAGAACAAATATATGATTACATTGCCTTGCATTTCCTTTGTTCTGTGAGAATCAGGTTGCTCAAGCATTTCACAAACTTGGCAAAATAAGGGCAAATAATTACTGAGGTTATTTGTTTCAAAAATTTGCTATATATCTTTTTGAAAGCTATGGCATACGAGAAAGATTTCCAGATAATTACTCATAACTCTTCTGATTTGATGTGGCCTTAATTAATACACTTGTTTCCCTAGCCCAAGTAATATTCAGGAGACAAAACCCAGCACATTTTCTCCTAAGAAAGACATTTTATCCTCAGATAAGCAGAGAATAACACTTCAAGAATTTATTTCCTGCAGTATCAAAAAATGACAGTTCCTTACTGTTCTCTAACAGCTTCTTCTTGATGAATTCAAAGTCATCTACAAACACTAATTTATCAATTTTCATAACAACTCTGTAAAGAAAGGAAACTGTCCCTGTTCCACAGAGGAACAGTGATCTTTGCCCCAGAACAGTTAAACCACAGTTTTTAAAGAGGAATTTGCTATGAAAGCAAATGAAAGTTCAAATATGCTATGATAGGAGATTATACAGTTAAAACTTTCACTAGAATATAACGATTAATTAGAGAAAAGGGGTGTTTCTTTCTTGTTTTTTACAATCTCTACAGTCTTCCATGAGCATAACTTTATCTTTAATTCTGACGTAAAGGAAGTACCTTAAGCTGAGCACTGACAAAAAACACGAAGTCCATCAATTCTGCTAGCCCCTACAAGATATACTTAGCAAATCTGTTTTGCAAATATTGATCTATTAAACCCTGAATCCACTGCAGTTCCCTGGTGTAGTGCCACGGTGCATTGTAGGCAATGTAGGAAATACAGCCCAACAAGGAAAGCCATCATCTGAAAAGAATACAGACACAATACATCCTCACATCATATATGCAATGTCTAAACCATGTCTTTCATATAGGATCGTAAGGGTTGGAAAAGACCTCCAAGATCATCTGGTCCAACCATCACCCTACTACCAATGTCACCCACTACATCTTGCAAGTGTTGAGGAAGGTAAGCTATTACTATGACTCTTGTTCAAGTTAGGAACCTACCACTGTTAATCACTACATTAATAAATCAGCTTGAGTAATATCTTATTTGTATATTCACTCTTAATCTGTGTATTTATTTCATCAGCCTTGAGCAAGTAGAAATTTAAGATAAAATTTCTCAGTGAAACAATGGCTAGTTATCTACAGATGATCAAAAATGTTTGACATTTGCCACAGGACTTCAGCATACGCCTAAGCGCTTTGCTGGAGCAGCGCCCAAATATGAAAAAAATCTTGTTAACCCTCTGATGCGTCCTGGCTGGAAGTCATCAGAGTGCCTTCAGAGCATTTACTTTGCATTCTGGCATGAGTTAAAGATTGAAGCATCCGATGCTAATTTTAGTTGTACTTCTGACTTTTCTGGGTTTCGTAGGGTTGAGTCAGAACTGCGATGCTATTTCAGGATAGATTTTTTGTAGCAGAATTCAGCTTGTTCTGTTTTACACAGAGGAAAATATTTAGTGCAGAACTTCTGTTTTTATGTGGTGAGAGGTAATCCTATTTAACAGAAGTTGTGTCAAACACAAATCATGAATATGTCTTAGGCTATGGATAACAAACAGGCTTCAGTGGCACCTTTTCAGTTGCAATGCAAGTGGCAGAGAAAAGTGTGAGAGCTCCTAACCCAACAAATGCAAGAGAACATCCATCCACGTACCATCGCTCTCAAATTAACTGTTCTCAAGCTATGCTTTATTTAAATAAATGTCTAGGAGCAAAACTACAAATGAATACCTGTTGCAAGATCTGAAGTATTGTGTTTGATATATGGGAGAGAATGTTCTATCCTTGCTTTCCCTTCTCAACACTTTGTTTTTCCTTTCTCTTTACAGATCAGGGAAAAACACCATGTCAATTTTGAAGTTTTAACTAATGTATCTGAAACTAAATCCATGTTGCACTTGGACAGGTGCTGACCTGACTAGCTCTTTAATTAAAACATTTCTCACAAGGGTTCCTAGATACAGAAGAAAAATAATAAGGCACACATTTAATTTCATGCAAGTTCTTCATTGAATTGCAAATTTATACAATCTGGTTTAACTCAGTGAAGGAAAGGAGCTTGAGCAACCACTCTTGCACGTTACAAATACCCCACAGAGTAGTCTGATAACCAAGAAAAGACTATCAAAATTATATTGCTTTTATTATTTAGAAATATTCCATAACACAATGTAATGCAATACCATTTCAGCAGAACAGCTAACGCCTTGGGAAGCAGAACAGTTATATCACAACAAGCATCTTAACAAGTATTTACATAAGCAAGGACTACAAGACGGTGCCTCTAAGCCTTTAAGCCACAGAGTCTGTATGGCCTTCTGAAATATTGTCTCTGGCAGAAGGTACAACAAAATACCATCACAGTTCATGTACTGGACATTTTTTCTCTGTATTTAGGATAAGACAGTGGCATTTTATTAATAAAGAACATCTTTTAAAGGAGGAAGCAAACTGTGTGTGGGAAAAAAAAGATTTCTTAGATAAAAAATTTAGAAGAATGGTGGTGAGTTCAGATGTTATGTTCAATGTTTCAGAAATAATATAATTTCTGACCAACTTTTACAGAGTTTAAAACAATTTTCACAGGATTCTGCAACATTTCTATCAACTATGTTGGTTATATATATTTTTTCTAAATACTATCTGAGCAACAGTTCCTCATGATAACTATTGGTGTAGTGTTATTTTCAATGCCTCTTTCTTGTGATTACTGAAGTGAATGGGTAAAATCTTACGCATAGTATTGGTGCTGGGTCACACAAACACTTCTGTGTCAGCTAATCCAGTAATATTGGTATAAAACAAAGAATTTTTTTGAAGTACTCTTTGTTTCAGTTTGTCAAAGGGGCACAGTCACAGTTACTATATAGTAAGGTAGATACCCCAGAATTGTTTAATCCAAATTGGACTTTTTCTGCTTCAGTGGCATATTAAGAAAATTTTAGCTTCTCAACTACATTTGCTGTAGAGGTTCTATAATTACCTCTTGATTTTGTGGAGTATATAATACATTTATAATCCTAATTTCTATAATCTCATAGAGATTAAATTGTGCAACCTTGCGATTAACATTAAACTAACAGGTAGAATCATATTGTAAGATATAACACAGACATAGAAGTGTTTGATTTCTATAACTTCTTTTGTTGGGTTGGGGAAACATTGATTAGTGCTTTGAACACTTGTGAAAAGAAAATATGAAAGGGCCAGTAAAACAGTCAGGTGATACGACTTAAAAATCAAATTACTATTAATGAAAAATGTTTTATGCTGCATTTTATTTCAGGTGACCTGAAGTGTTTCAAAATCATTATGTACATAATATATAAAGAAGTAAAGTACACCTGGCTTTGTTCATTAGGAGATGGAAATAAACCCCTGAAAGACCTGTATGCACTCAACTACTAAGAAAGTTATCCCAAGTATCTGCAGTAAAGCGAGTCTCTTAGATCAGGATTCCCTGTCCTCCTCCAAATGGGGTTGTATAACAAAGTTCACTTGCAATGCACCACCATTCTCAGGATGGCCATTAAGAGACTTTATTGCAAAATAGCCTTTGTGGGGCCCTGGCTTGTAAAGTATGGCACAGATCTTGGGCAGGATCATTTTTTTTCTGCACTAAGCTCCCTGATGCTATGGCTAGACTGATGCTAATAGCTGAGCTGCCATGCCACAACACTCTGGAATCTGCAGTGAACACCTGCTTGGTGTACTGCAAATCTTTTTTTACCTCTACTGCTAGTGTGATTGTCCTGGACATCTGAATCAAGGATGTAAAATGTAACAACTCAATATCCAAATTGTTTCTGGTAATATATCTAAAAAACTAACACGAAGATCACAATACTAATAAATATTTCTATACGCCTCTTTTGGCACCAAATTTACCAGACTTGGATGTAGTATTTTCTCCTCAAAAATGTGTTATTAACATGGCATTTCATTCCAAAGGGAGAAAGATAAAGTCCTTTTGGAATCCATGTGCAATTTTCTTTTCCAGTACCCAACTACGCACTGGAAATTCAACAGCAGTACCATTCAGCACTCTTGCAAAGTAGTGACAGATAACACCTGCAATGGAAATGGCAGAGAAAATTAGACAGAATGCAATTACTTGCATTGGAATCTAGCCAAGATATTCAAATTAGCAACAGGACAATGAGTAAAATATTGTAACTAAATCTGAAGCCAAATAACACCTGGAGTGCTCTTTTTGTTAGGCAGATGCAATATCAAACACTGGAGGATGGTAGCAGCAGCCAGAAAGTTAAACAAGACTGTGATTGGAACACAGGTGGATGCCACTTGCAAGAACACACACAGCATATCTGCCTGAAGAATGTGGCAAAGCTCCTCAAGGTGTTCCTGAGTGAACAGGAGGAAAATCCAATTCTGGACAAAATGCTTGGAACCCACTGGAACGTGGCTGCTGACGACCTCTGCTCCAGGAAGCAGAGGCAGAAACGTAACAATTGCATAACAATTTGAGTAGGGTTTTCTTGCATTAAGATCCATGTTTTCCAGGAGAGATTAAATAACCACAAAAGCTAGTTTGTTCACTATGACTTAATGACATTTATTTTAATATTGAACCCGTAAATTAGTTCTGCAGAAGCAAAAAGAAAGAAAACAAATCAGATGCTCTGAAAACTAAACACTTTTCAGGAAGACCTCTATTATAACATCAAGAAAAGGAAGCATCTGGAGCTATATTGCCTGCAGAGGATGCGAGTTTGCTGGCATAACAACACAAGTGTTTAAAAAGATTAGAATTTGATTCTAGAAACCGTTTATCTTCCCTTTTTCAACCCCTCCTCACAGTAAAGTGGAAAAAAAAAAAGTTTTTTTCATACAGGGAAATAAAGTTAGAAGAATGGTTTGTGATTAAAGACAACACCGAAAGATGGGGCCAGAATTCATTGTCCATGACTCAGACGCTGTATGGTTAAGAGATAGCCCTAGGATGCAGAGAGGTGCCTACAGGATTTTTGAAGGCGACCCCTTCCCCCTGCCTGAAGCTCCTTCCTATTCAATGAAGATAACAAGGCTTGTTTGCCTCCTGGAGAAAGCAAAAGATAAAAGTAATTGGTGTCAGTAACTGATGTGTGCAAAATGTTATGTTCTCTTTAGATAACTGTTGTTTGAACCAAGAAAATGAAGATGGAAAAATAAAATCTAAATTTGGGTTTATATTTTCTAGAAGACCAGAATGCGAGACTCCTATTTGCTACTGATTTTTGCCATCTTTGGGGCTTCTGGGAAAAATAAAACCACATTAAAAAAAAACCAAACAAACACCACAAAAGGAGCCCCCTTCATTGAAATGACAAATACAGTAGAAAAGAAAAAGTTTAACTTAAGAATTCTACTTAGCAGATTCCATTATGATTCATCACTAGGGCTAAGGAAATGCTCACTGTGATGGAGCATGGACAGAGCTCTCTTATCTTCCTCTGAATGTGCTGGCACATCCTCTCATTGGAGCTCCGTAGCACTGATGAAATACAGTTTAGTTTTTGGTTCCAAAGGTAACACAGCTGGCAGAAGCTCGGAGACCCTCAAGTATGTTTCATAGAGATGGATGCTGCTAAAGGAGAGGAGAAACACAATCTGTAAAAGAAGTTCCCAAATCTGAGTGTGGTGACTTCAAAAGTGCTGGGCAATTCTTTACTACCACCAGAAAGCAGAAGGAGAAAAAGAAAGGACAGAGTTTCACACAGCTACTTATTGTAACTACTTACTGTAAAAGAAAGAAAAAACTGCTGAGCTAGAAATTGCAACAAGAATCACAACAGTCAGTTCTAAAATAACCTCAAATCACCTTATTTCTGTGAAATGTTAAGGGGCTTTTTGTGAGACCCTGCGCTATATCATGTACATTCACCCCAGCTGTTAAAAACTGGTTCCAGCTTATTACCCGTCATAAGTTTTCCCACAAATTAGTATTTATTTTTTTTCTAAATCAAGCTCCCACACTTTTGAATAGTAAATTTTTATTTCTTTAATCTGCAGGCAAGACAACATCAGAACTAGCAAACAAATACAGATCATAGTCAGAGAAACGAGGAAAATGCAGTAAAGCTTTGAAAGGGCTTTGAATGTTAGGAAAAATTGACAATAACTAAAGTTCATAGTATTTTTCTGAATTACAGGAACCTGAAGCAGCACAGAACAGAACTGAACAGAACAAGAACTGAACAGGCTAAAAATAGCCTCAAAGATTAATGCTGCTTAGAAGTCATAGGCAGCATGAAACAGCCCACCAGAAAGGTACACAAGGTACAGCCTCATAAGCATGCTTCTGATTTATAGTCAGCAGGACAAGAAACGTATTATTGTGTCATCCAGCTGGGACAGTTTGATATTTTGAAATACCTCCCAAAAATACCTAGCATATTCCTTACAAAGTAAACGAAGAGTACAGATAACTCAGCAAACTGGCTTCAAATCATTAGAGTCCATATGTTTTCTAATGCCCGGTTGTATATTGTATTGTTACTGTTACAGAGCCAACTGAACTCTTTATATCCCTGACTGAGGGCCAAAAACTGCAGCCAGGTTCCCTGTGCAAATGGATTATACTGGGCAAGAGTGCCATGAGGTCCACAAGGCAGACAGTCTCCACAAACAGGAAAGCAATAGCTGCCTGCCAGCTACCTAATTGTGGAGTTGGTGTCTGCTGGGAAGCCAGCTGCCTTCCCAGCCTTCCAGATGGAAGTGAGAATGTACAAGAAAGTTGACAATGAAAGGTACTTAGAAATCAAATAAACACAATTTGCACTACAATTGTGATCTGCTTTGACCGGCCCTCTTTCATGAAAAGCACTTCAGGGATTTTCTATTTCTGCAATAATAAAAAAAAGAGGTAAGTTGAGTACAGAAGAAAGCAATGATGCAGAGGACCTAGACAATCTCTTACATTTGGAGCAGCTGTCTTCAATATCCAAGTACACAAGCACATTTAGCAGCTATGAGTGAAAAGTTCAGAGGTTCCTTTTCGGTTACCAGAGTTTAGAGTTTTACGTGAATCTTGCCTAAATCCTTTCAGCCTGCAATCTGAAACAACTGGCTTGTATTTCCTCCTCTGGCTGTTTCCATTCAGGGCAGTAATGCCAACACTTTCTTGCAGTCCTAATCAATCAGAACAAGAGACAGCAGCTTTCTGGAGCCCCAGAAGAAGTGGGTAGGTAACTTCTTGCTCGTACTACACTTAGATGATGCCTGAGATAAGATGAATGCATCGGAACAAGCTTCCTTATACAGAAAATTAGCAGAGCATTTTGGGTAGAGCTCCAGCTGGTCCACTGATATCAGTGATAAGATATTTATTTCAGTGGGGCATATTTATCCTTAATTACATAATCAACCATTTTCAACACTGTGAAATAAATATAAAATTAACACTTGTGTCCCTATTTCTCGTGCACAGTTATGACCATCAAGCTACCGCTGAAGAAGTCTGCGGAAATCTAATGAGGTCAATGCTGGATCAGAAATCACTGGAACATCATTACTGGCAAGTCCACCCAAAAAATTAGAGAACCCTCTCAGAGCTCTGAAAAAAACAGTTCAAGAAAAAAAACACATCTATGGTATAATGAAAACATTTGTGGCAAACTTTGAGAGATTTCTGGATTGCTAAGCTTTCAGCTTTATCCATCAAGACGAGGAATTTTCTGTACTGATCATCTGTTGCTTCCGTACTGAGCTCCTTAACTATAATACATGATAGAGAGGATAATGGCATAGTGGAACTTCCTCTGGTATATCTTTTTAGACAACAAAAGAAATATTAAGTTAGTAATGTTGGTAAATATGGAGTGTTACAGTTTTACCTTTCTAGTTGTGTTGTGTTCCAAAATTACATCCTAAACAAATATTTTCCTAAAATCCTACCTGGACATCAATTGTCTTCCAAAGCATAAGATGTAGAGAGAGCCAAAAGCCATTCTAAATATAGGTTCTTCATATTACTGTTCATAGAATTTCTTCCCATCAGAAACCCAGCTGTAAGTACTATTTTTCTTTAACATAATGATAAATATTGTTTTTCATTTTGTAGTGATGCAAAAGGTTAACTACGTGCCCAGGGACCAAAGAAAATCCACAGAAAATTGCCATGAACTTTGTAGAATCATGCGTTAAACCTTCTTGGATGTCTTCCTAACATACATGTTAGCAGGAATAACTCCAGGCCCCTAGAATTATACTGCATCCTGATCAAAATGAACATTAATTAAAAAATGAGTTTTCTTACTACCTTTTTATGGCTGACTTGCGGGTCCTTTCCACAGATATAGATTTGTCAGTAAAAGAAGCTTTGAACCAGGTTCACAATGGATGGAAATAATTTAAATGTAGTTCAGAGTTGGTGTGAATTAGCAGAGCCCAGCTGACCTCATTCTAATTTGATAGCTTCTACCACTACAGATTTGCATTTAGAAATTAAACTCATCAAGATATTCCAAATACTTTCAAATCCTCTCCAGTCAGAGTTCATGAGGAGTTCATGTTCTTTGGCCTTTCAAATGTAATTATCAGTCAGAAAAATACTCAACTTAATGTCTCCCTCTTGCCATCTTCCCCCTTTTTCTGGTCTGCTTTACAGCACTCCCCCCTCCCCTTCTGTGTTTCCCTCCTCCTTTTGTTTCCAGAGTTAATCTTCCTCTGGTACTGTTACTATTACTGAATTTAATTAGTTGATTTTACCATTAGATGAATTTACTATTAAAACTATGCAAATTTTTCCTTTGGCTAGTTTTGTACATAGCTCAGTTCTGTAAGATATCCAACCTCCAGTGAAGAGCCTGTCCTTTGTTCATAAGAGTTTCCTAAGCAAATACAAAACTTGCTCACTTGCTCAGAGTAGCAACAGACAAAAAGAGAGACACTAACTATATTTTTTGAGGATGCCCACTTGGTGACAAAAGACTTAAACAGGCAGTCTTGTGGCTAAATCATCTGGTAGAATGACAAATCTGCCAGGACTATGGCTGTGTCATCAATGAGTGGGTGTGGATGCCAACCCAAAGCCCCCAGAGATTCACAGGCCTTAAAATTCCTACAAATACTGTTTAGGTAGTTTAGAACAATCAGTTTATATTGCTGGAGTTAACCTCAGTAGTCAACATACATGCAACTGTCCCTGGACCAAGAAGAAGCTGAAGTTTGTTTCTTCCTTCTTATTCCCTCTGTGTTTATTCAGAACTATTTTATTTCCTCTTGACATTGTAGGAGTTCCTTTACTTCTTCCCCATCAAACCGATATTTATCAGGAAACCATTTTGGCACCTGAGACTTGCACAGCATCTTTGCTTTCTGTTTTTATCAAATCTATGACCTTAGAAAGCCTCCTGTAGCTTTTCCACCTGACTCTGTTGTAGCTATATGCCAGATATCTCCAGGTATAACAGATGGCAGAGGGACTGTCTGTATTTTCAGTTCAGAGTCAATCTTTTCAACAGGTTATGACAGTTTATACCACTATCTTTCTTCTTTATGCTTTTCCTGACTTTAAAAAAAAAAAAAGAAAAAAACACCCTACGTTGTGCAGTCAGTGTGGGCAGTTGGAATGAGAATAGTGTTTGGTGCTATAGGATTAATTACAGTTTTGAGTTGTGGGTAGATATGAAGTAGTTCATATTATCAGGATAGAGAAGATCTATTACTTTAAGCATCTTTGTAAAAGGATCTATAAAGATGGCTGTTCATCACAATTTCTGGCCTTAAAAGCCTTCTGTCATTTCAGAGTATGGGAGAGAGGGGAGGGGCAGAAATCCAACTCTATTTAGCGTCTCTATTGCTTTTTAATGATCTCTTCAGCATCTCAAATGATCATTTAATATCTTCTGTCATCATTTTTCAGAGTCCCACACAATCCTCAGCATTACTGTCTGTTTTCATGGCTCTTAGCTCTCTAGCATTGCAAGGCGTCAGCAAGCTTTTACTCCTGTCTAAACTGACTAGGATAATAGTCATATCCATCATAACTTCGATTCAGTGACAATTCATTGTGCTCATCCTAAACATCCTCATGCACTTCATCATTTGCAGTCCATAAAGCCTGTTTTTCCTCTACTCAGTGTCCTGTTCTATTTCCTTTCAGTCCATTGTCCCTTATACGTGGAATATCAAGTGCTGTATATTCCAGCTCAGTTACATCAGTGCCTGTGAAAAACTACTGCTTCTCATTTGGGCCCCTTGATTACAATCATCTACCTTTAAAAAGTCCATTATTAGTTTTAATATCTGGTACGTTCTATTGTCTTTCATTTTGTGATATTGAAGAAATATAAATGATTTTCATTTAATTCTTCTTTCAAAATTTATACTATCTCCTTAGTACCCTGTATTCTTGAATCATTTCCTAGACTCTCACTAAAATTTTGATGCATACTCCTGATAATATTTTTACTATTATATCTCCATTACACGCATCCATTCTGGCTTTCAAACATCTATTCTACAGCTAGTTTTAGCATTAATATATAATTTACTGGTATTCAATTTGGCTAGAAACACCTTGAATGTAGTTTTTGTGTTAATCTATGTTTCTTATAAGTTTATTTTAAATGGGAAAGGTATTTGTCCTTTTATTCTGTTCTTCTCATACTGCATGACAGGTACTCTTTAGAAAGCTATGAATTATTTATTTCCAAGAGAGTTCCAAGAAATTGTAGTGTCTGGTTAGATTTCTATAAATATGCTTATTAGTATGTTTGCAAAATCTGGCAAAGTAAAAAACAACTTATCAAAACTGGTGTTTTATTTCACCATTTATATCCTCTCAAAAACAGAAAGCATATACGAGCACTGGACAAACAGGCAAAAATTTTCTGCAACTACAGATTACAAACAAATGTGTAAATAACTAAGAGTAAATGAGTAACGCTCATTTTAGTAGCGCTGAAAATACATAATTCTATATAATACTGTAAATGCACATAGATATCTTTAAGCTTAGAAGCCCAGTATTGACAGTCTGAAAAAACATGAAGTGCAAACATTCTTCTGAGTCTCCCTGAAGATGTATTGTTTGTGTGCCTGTCAGGAGACAGTATGCTACACAATCCCAGATTGCTGAGACAGTTAGTTTGAGAAAAGCAAGCATTGTTCTGGGTCTTTTCTCAGTTAACTTCTTCTTTCCAAACAAGTTTTTCAGATTTAGAGTTGAGAGAGAAAAAAAAACAATTCCATATGGAGATGTGTTCAAACTAAGGTAAACGTGTGACTTTTTATTTACAGTGGCCATGAGACAGGCTTCCTCAAGATAAGGAAAGTTAAATACTGAATAACTTTTTTTCCTAATGTGAGTTTCTTTCTACTATATATATATATATTAAATGTACTTTCATCTAGTTTATGACTATTCAGGAAGTTAAAAGGAAAAAAAAGCAAAAGTATGTCAATTCTGCCTTCCTGTCCCTTAAAAAAAATTGATTTAGAAAATTTCAGAACCTCAGAAAACATCAACATGGATAAAACAAGTGTTGACAATGTTTATTTTTCAAATGGACAGAATAATCCAATGTTACTTTTTCCTCCAGAATGCTAATAGAGTAAGTGCATCTGAATGTCCTTATCTGGGGAGACTTGTGCTGATCTCTCATTCCAGGAGGATTCTTAGGGCAGACAATGCTCTGCAGAGATTGCAGAATCTTTTCCCCTGCTTTTTGTGGGCAGACTAGTCCTTATACACAAACCAAAACTGCATTTTTTTTAAAAAATCTTTTTAGAACACTACAAAGAAATTCTCTACTGTATGAATTTCTTGTGTTTGTTCCCCATTGCTCTTTCACTTCCTACATCAGGAAAAAGGCAGGAAGTATTCAAGGGCAACAGAACTGGGACTTGAAATGAAAGATATTGGTAGGCAATGGGTGCTAGGGGAAAAAGTGTCCAAAGGGAGTACATGAAAGAAACGTGGACCTTGAAGCATTGGAAAATCTTCTACCATTTCTTTTGCAAGAGAAAGATCGAGGATAAATACTAAACACACCTCTGAAGTCTAGAGACTCAGCTGAATTCCCCAGTTTTATGCCTACCCAGATAAATGCACCAAAACATAAAGTGGAAGGGCTTTCTCCCCTTCTCTAAAAAGGAAATAAAGATTGCAGCAATTCTGGCAAATATCAAAAGTTAGCTTTGGCACAAACTAAATGCAAAGCTATGTAGAAAAAAGAACTCAAAGCTCAAACCTACCATCATCTTCATTAGGAGGAAGGAATCAAATCAATACATACACCCCTCCCCCAACCCCCCTGGAAATTTAGCATTTGGCTAAATTTATTGATCAGAAAGCCTTTTTTCTCCCATTCTTCTCACCATAGGGGGGCAGAGGAGTTGGGAGGTGCTCAATTTTGTAGCAGAGGACAGCACTACTAGAAGAGAAGAATTAGATGATAACTGGTCTCAGAGGCACAATTCTTTAGCTGGAATATGGTACTTTTTAAGGCTTTGGATTAAAAAGTGGGGTAGGGGTGAGGGAGAAGATTTAAAAGGGAGACTTTGGAAAGAGTTAGAGGACAGGGCAGGAAAAGCAGCAAGGTCAGCAATATATATAGATTTCTAGGATCCTTTGTGTTTCCTGAATGGGAAGCTTATCAAAAAAGAGCATAAAGCTGGTCTGACAAGATAACACAGTCAATGGAAATGGAAAAAAAAAAATCTGTTATAGAACCTTACACATTTTTTTTGTGTTACATTATGAATGCCCCAGCACACTTAAGTGATACAAGGCACACCTCCCAAGGAGTGGCTGGAAGTTTAAATGGTTGGTCTCAGAGCATATGAAAAATGCTCAAGGAGAAGTTGTTTACAGAAAGCTAAAACTTTTCAAATGGTGAGATATTGACAGGCAATTCATTGCATGTCAGAGATATCAAAGTAGTTTTCAGGCACTTGTAAGGAAAACTTATCTCCTGTCATTATTAACTTTCTATCTGTGACTCTCAGGTTTTTAGTACTCTTTAGTTCTGTTTGAGCCTGGGAAACAGCAAAAGCAATTTACGTGCTCCATCTGCCCAGTGTAAATAATGTTTAACATCTTTATTCCCTTGAAATAGGGCTTCTGTTTTGAAATCTAGGTTGGATTATTGTTGTCTTGGGGTTTTTATCCACAAGTTTGTTTCATATAATAAAACTGCCAGCATCTTCTGCTAGTACTGGATATTGGGCATGGGGGTCTTATTCACACAGGCTTGAGAACCCAGGTTATGATGAAAAAGTATCATGTTATTTTTTTAAACTAGTATTGATCTCCAAAGATATGTAAGGACTAATAGGGTCAGAAATATTTACCTTGCTGTAAACAATTGCAGAATCATCAGGTATTCCTGCAGGCTTCTCCAAGAATGTTACAATTAAAAAATTCAGCCTATGCTCAATTTGAATTTTGTTGAATTTTGAAGTGAAGAAATAAGTTACTTGGAGCAAAAGGATACAAGATAAAATCTGGAACAGGTCCAATCCTAGTCTCTCCTGTAACGGAGAGCACGTGTAAATATATATATATATACATATATATTCTCATCCAAAGTTAGGCAGGTAAGAAAGATTTCACAGTTCACCTTATGAGAAATTAAACCCATACTCTTTCAGGAGAATATAAGGAATGCCCTATGGAGAAAGACATCATACAGCCTAGCCTGATATTCTGCTCTGGACGGTGGTATAAAACACAGTTTTAAGGAGAACAAATAAGCTTTGCCCTTTTCTACCTTGTTGTTTCTGTGCACCCACCATTACAGCACTACTAGTCCTAGAGCATACATCCCTGCCGATTCCCTTTAACTAGTAGTCACCTTGGTCATGTCCCCTGCTTCTGCCTCTTCTTCTCCAGACTGGAGTCCCAGATTTTTTAGTCTCCTTATAAAGATGTGCACAGTCTTAGGCATTTCAGTTGCCATTCTCTGCACCTTTTCTAACCCTATTACATCCTTCTTGAGATGCAGAAAACAAAATTACCAACAGAACTCAACACAAGGGAAATCCAAGGCTTCATTTAGTCACAAAATATCACCATTCCTTCTGTTCCCATGTCCCTCCCTGACTGTACCCTGAATTTTGCTGCCTTTTTTGGACTACCCTTTTTGACTTTTTTCCATCACACGTGATGCACTTTTACCCCATTCATTACTTCCTCTCCTTTAACCCGCTGGAAGGTCAATGGACATCATAATGTAATAGAATGGAAAACCAAAAGGGTGTACAGAGCATAAAATGCAACTAACACTCTCTTTTAGTCCTTCTTGAGGAAAGGTGCATATACAAAACTATATCAATTGGGCCAGGCTCCCTGCTTCCAAGGAAGAATCACTGCAGTATAATCAATAACAGAAATAAGATCACGGTTTGTAAACTGGTCCTTATCATCTAGCATATACGTTATGCCTGTCTAGCTAACAGTGTTTCCTCTGAAGTTTAACAGAAATTAAAGCTGAAATGAACAGGGAAGCTCTTGCCAGTTAATTAAGACCTGTCAATTACCATCTTTTCATCAGTATGTTACCAAAGAGCTGTTTGTTGCAGAAGACACTTGCAGACTTCCAGGTTCACACACACACACAAAGGATTAAAAAACACACAAACAAAACCAACCAAACAAAAACCCAATGCAGCTGCAACATTAAATCAAAGTATTTTAAATAGTTCAAGCTCTAATGAACAACTGTTGAAGATCAACAGATCTGTTTTCTCTGAATGACAAAATAACTTGTAGAGTTAGCAAAACCCTTAACCCATCATAACTTTTTTTCCCTTCAGATGTCATACAGAAATATAATCCCCACTGGGATTTTGAGAGAATTTTAAAGACAATCACTTCTAATACACTGTTTCAATTATCCGCACACAAACATAACTCTCACCCTACCTGATTTAAAAACAAGAAAAGAAAATCATATGCAAACTTATTTAAGACTTTGTTCTATTCCTCACATATAGCAATGGCTTGTTTATTTTTTCAATACTATGAAGATTTTCTAGCTAGCTCCTGTCATGCTGAGAGGAAAGCATGCTTCATCCATTATTTTCTCTTCAAACCTCCTAAGGAGATAATTAGGCATTGCAATTGATTGCAATTTATTAATCAGACAGTCTCTTATACTTTTTTTTTTTAAACCAAAACTTTATAGTTAAAGAAAAAGGTGTAGAATATCCAGACAGATTTCTGTAACTGAGATTCATTCCAAATCATTCTCATTTTCTTTTACCCATTACATCTTGTCCAAGACTTTAAATGGATCATGGGAAAGTGTTTAGTTATATAGTTATGGCACACAAATTTCTTTCATATGAGGAAACAGATAGCATTTGATCCACACATAGCATACCACCAATTTTCTGGCTCACTGTTTTCCTGTAACCACCACTACCAATCTGTATTGTTTATGATTGATTAAAAAAGGATGCTCTATCAACATTCATGCCTTACCATTACTTCAGTCACCTGCAACAAGTTGGAGTATAATGTTCCAGCTGTTGCCCAAACAAATACTTTTTTGGAATTAAGTGTCATTTAGCCTTATATAATTTCCTAAGGGAAATGCACATTTGGAAACAAACACATGAAAACACCGTTCACCAATGCTTTAATTTCTTTTGTTCTATTGACATGTGTAGTAGCATTGCTGAAGAATTTTCATGACACTTTTAAGGGTTACAATGCGGACACGCTACATTGACTTTGTACGTGTAGTGTTCCCAATGACATTCTAAAATCAAATGTTGATTTTGATCTCTCAGACCAGAAGCCCCCGGAAATAGAAGTATGAGTTTTAAATGGCTTTTTCTTTTCCTTTTTTATTTTTTTTTGTTTCTCGGGGAAGACGAAAAAAGATTGCAAATATACTAAAACATCACAGAGCTGTTAAGAGTTCTGCCATCTTTGTTTGATGTTTTGCTTTAATATTAACTCCACTTTCAAAATCTATTGAACCAAGAAGACTATAAGCTCTCCTTTTTCTCTTCCTTTCATAACCAAACACATCTCAAGATTAAAAGATAGTATGTAATGAATGACCCATCCTGAAACAGAGTACAGGCTTTGAAGCGTAGCAATAGACTCAAAGGGAACATTGTGCTAGACCTGGAACTTTTCAGGACAGGTAAGCTGAAAGCATCATATTTCATTTGTCTCAAGTTGCAGTTTTCCCCTTTTTTCACATGATGCACAAAACAGCCATTGTTTCATTGTTTCTTAATAGCACTGTTTCTTGCCAGCTCTCTTTGGAGCCAGCAAAATTAGAGTTTACCCCTTTGTGTTTTCACTTAGCTGGCAAAATTGTTAATTTCCAGACTATCAAAATTGGGGGAAAAAAAACCCAAAACTATGAAATACGCCCCCAATACTCCCCCCCCCCCCCCCCCCCCCCCCCCCCCCCCAAAAAAAAAACAAAAAACAAACCGAACCAAAAACCACAACAAAAACCACAACACATACAACTAGAGCAATAGCTGTTCATTTAGTTCCACTTTGGCATCTCCCAGATGAAGGAATGACAAAAATGAGTGCAAAAAGAGTAGTGCAGCAAGCTATGACTGGACCAGGCTGAGAATCAACACTCAATACTGAAGGACTCCTACCTGAGACTTTGCACAGAACAATGGATAACTATTTTATACCCCAGCCCCTCCTAACCACTATCTCTAAACAGAGAAACCTGGCAAAAGTTTACCTCAGAAAAAAAGCTAAAGTTGAAGAATAATGAACGTCCTTATAAGAACAGAGTTTTCTCTTAATCACAATAGACAGCAAGTGACTGGTAAACAGATTTCATTGCTTATCTGACTACGTATAAACCTCTGATATGTTTTATTTTTGTAGAGTGTCTCAGTCTAAGAACAGACACATTTATGACAAAGCACAGATGCAGAAGAGAAGATGAGCTATAGATTACCACATGCTTGGGATGGTCATTGTATCCACCTTCCTACTGTTTTGCTTTTATTTCATGAGATTGTTGAAAGCTAGAGTTCATGCTTGTGAAATATTCTCTATCTTCTGCAGAAATGAATAAGTATTATCTTCTGGCAGTTTTGTTGTCAGCACAGTTGCTGCAAAAAACTGTACAAATTTCTTGTTAAAAATACACTTTAGTTAGGAAAAAGCATGAATATGCCAGATAGCCACGTAAAAATGTTCTCAAATTAGGTGAAGTCCATAATGTCATGAAGCAAGATTGCCATTCTCTTATACTATTCCTTATTATAGTGTGGGATGGATTTCTAAGATCTAAGCAATAATCCCAGCTTGAAAATGGGGGAAAAAAAATCTTTAATTTAGAAGAAAGGATATGCCAATAAGATGTTATTTACAGGAAAAAAAAAAAAAGAAAAGATGAATTTTCCCAGCTCTAGAAATGCAATGATGTGACTGGTACTCACAGACTAATTTTGCCTGCCTGCCAGCATCTTTGCCATGAAGAGTTAGACAAATCAGTAATTTAAATGCAGGAGCCTAGCCCCAGGGAAGCAGTGCCAGTAGTAGCAATTACTTTTCAGAAGTAAAAAAATAAATAAAATAATAAAATTCTTAGAGTCTGCATTGGTGAAGTGTCTATGCCCAGAATATTTGACACAGAATCTAGAAGCCTAAACTGATTAGTGCTCTTTGTTCAGTTAATACAAGTAACAATATTCAAATGAAGTGTAGCAGCCTGACAAAAATGAGCCATTTCTAAAGTACAAACCATAATTCCCCTCTGTGATTTCTCTCATACACACAAAACCAAATTACAGCCTCCTTGATAGTACAGTTAAATACTTCCATTTCTGTCCTAATGGACCCAGAAACCAGTTTATATTCTGAACATGAAGAATTTTTGTTTAACATTTGTAAGCTCATCAGGCTGGCTGTCCCAGTGTACACCTATATAAGGTTTTCACTTGTTCTCCTGTGGGTTACCACAATACTAAATATGTTTAAAGGCAACCGTTCTCTAAAATTAAGCAGTTTCTTACATGAGATTGCCCAGGTTATCTTTAGTAGATGATTTAAAAAGTCATAATCCAAAACAGTGTTAAAGAAGAAAAGCTCAGTTTTAAACTACATATCCCTCATCAGTGACATCTCAAAATTGAACCAAAGGAGTTAAGGAAAAAGCTTGAAAACAAGGAGAACATGCAACTGGGAAACTCAATGATAGTTATCAGCATAAAGAAAAGAAACTGTTGCAATATCCGTGCTGGATTTTACTTGTTCTCCTTCCCCATCTCTCTCAGAGAATGACAGTAATTACTGCATAAAACAGATTTTGGTCACAGTACATAAAAGTGAGGAAGAGAAGGTAAGATTAGAAGCTTAAATCTAGCAAACCATTCAACCCATTTGCTAGAGTTCTGGCATTTAGGAGGATCAGGTTCAGTCAACTGCTTCAATTATCAACAACTTGAAATCAAGGTGTCGTGATGACAGTTAAAAAATGGAATCTCATTAAAACCTTATTGAAAACCCAAATTTTACCTCCATGAATGCCTACATGCAACAAATAACACTGAACCTGGTGAGCAAAATGAACTTGTGGCAGATGCCTTAGATGTTAGCATACGTTTATGCCATTAAAAAAAAAAATCTTTGTTGGGAGAAGGAGTCATGTTTTTATTATTCTCTGTTAACATGAAGAAATTATTCATCAGCATTAATCACATAAAATTCTTTGGACTTGGCTCCCTCCAGAGCTACAAAAAAAAAATAAATCAAAACTAACTTTTTGCTGCACCTCAGCTGGAATTTAGGAGAATCCATTTAAGAACACCAACAAAAAGGCATCATTAATAACTATATGATTTGTAAACACATTATCTGTGTTTGCAGTATTAGGGTTTAGTGGAGGACTTGTTAGTGTTAGGTCAGAGGTTGGACTAGATGATCTTGGAGGTCTCTTCCAACCTAGATGATTCTGTGATTCTGTTATCTAATGGCAATGACTCTGTACATCTGGATAAGCCCAAATTTACATTCAGGCTGTTGAATGTTTTTTCTAGGAGACAAAATGACAGTTGCTCATGGGCAGCAGATAGAATTTGACAATAAAGTGATAAAAGTTGCTAATTCTTCTTCTGCCAGTTGACATTGGCAAAAAAGTAGAGAAATTACAGTGCACTTGGACTGCTTGCTCCATTCCATACCAGTCACTTAAGCTTACTGTACAGTGTTTAAACAGAAATTTGGCTGCTAACAGGCAATGAAGGTCTGTCTTCCTTTCATCTCCCTCTCTTCCCCAATTTTCTCATCCAAAATATTGTGTAAACACTGTCAAATTCTCAGCATAGCAAGGTTATGCATTTTGTTTATTCTGCATTTTCTGTATTATTCCTGTAGCCTTTCTCAATGTATTATCACAACTTGGTTATTTTCCCTTGCTTTCTCTCCTTTTTGTTTTCTCTATGAGTCAAATAAATAGAGTTTCTTTATATGTGAAACCAATAAAATGGAAGAAACCTTTAGTTCTGAATTCACAAGAACTCTGTAAATAGCATTTCTTAACTATTTCTCTTCTGCACACTCATTGTTGCAGATCTTTGCAGACTGCATAAAATCTGTTTATCTAGGTGTATTGAATTCTGACGTGTATTAGGATAAGAAAGAAATACAAGGGATAAAATGTCTCCTATGCTCCCTTTTACTGCTGGATAACACTGCTATTTTTCAGTGGGATGCATTGCATTTTAAGAAGCTTACATATCACTTAAATGTACAAAAGCCTAGTTCAGAAGTCTCTGTTGCATGGCAATGAGGCTTGCATTTGGAAAATTCAGACCCAGCAATGTAGTTGCTGGTTTTGTCCAGATTGTGCCATCCACTTTGTCTTCCTCAATCTTTTAGTAAAGACAGTAGAGATTTACAGATCTATTCTCCTCTGGCTCTGATACCCTCAGAGCACATGGCACAGAGCAGCATGTTCTACTTTGATGCTGACCCAGGACAGGGTGAAGGATGCAGCACAAGCCTGCAGTGAAGTGTGCATGTTGCAGCGGTAGGCTCAAAGGAAGCCTCCAAACCAGCTCACCACTCTCTTGAGAGTGACCATGACTCACTTTCTCCAAAACTTAACCCTGCGGTTGGCTAAGCCATACAGAAATCTGGAGCAGGAGGTTTGATTGTACTCCCTCTACTGAGGAGTGCTCTCACTGAGACTGCTTGCTCCTATGGTTAAAATGTGCAGACAAGAATCTAATGTCTGCACTAAAAGCCAAGTGATGTACTTAGCAAATTTATGTCATGATTGCTAGTCCTAACACCTCCTTTCACATTTTTTTTTCCAGTCTGAATGCCTGAACGCCACTAATGAATGGTGATCAGACAATTAAGTTCTCAACAGACATTCTTCTCCACCACTAGCTTCCAAATATAGCAAGACCTTTGGAAACAGTACCTCTTGTAGAACATACCTGTGCCATTTTTGTATTTCATGTCATATCTATGTTTAAGAGGCTGTTGTAACGCACAGATGAGATATCAGAGACCAAGCAACATGCAGTTAATTCAGTCAGGCAAAAACAGAAGATCAGCAGTACCTAAACAATGATAACTTGTTTATCACATCAGGGCAAAACCAACTGAATACCATACTAAATGATGCAGATGGTGAAGCTATTAAAATTTATTGCTTGATATCCAGCCAATTTCTTCTACCCTGGATATAAATTGACATGATAATCAAATGTCATAAACAAAATCAGAGTGCGATGCAATACAGCATAATATATTAAAATTTCAAATCAGATGCCATATAAAAGCTACTGCTTTACAAGTTCAAAACTTTTAAAAAAAGTTATTTATTGGTAGAAATTACCCAAAGTATTAGCTAGATACCTTGAAATCAAAACAAACAAAATACACACAAAAACTGAAAATGCAAACACCCTACAATGCAGATTATTATTTTTTACCAGCATGAAAACAGCAGCAGACTTATTTTCTTTAAACTTTGAACAATGAAAACTCAGGCTTTCCCTATCTAATACATTGTCAACACATAACTAATCTGGTTTAATTTGGCTTAAATTAAATGACTGCAAAGGCAGTCAATGATCATGGAATGCCCACGACTCTCCACCTGAATACACTGCTTACAGAGTGCTAAGCATGTTTTATAGGATAAAAATCATGATCATGACTAAATTCTTTTTCCTCCTTTCTCAAGGAAATTTTGTGTACAGAAAGAATGGAAGGTCCACTTCAAAATACATTTATCACAACTCAGAAACATCTCCTGTCCTTTCACACTTCCCATTATATTAATCTTTTTCTGTGCAGAGCTACTCCTGATAGATGTGCAGCATGCTAGAGATGAGGTTAAACCTGACAAATTTGTTATTGTAATAGTAAACATGATTTGGACTGACTCAGATACTGAGCTCTCCTTTCTAGGGTGGAAAATCATTCTAGTCATCAGAATTTAGCACATGCTTTAATCTGTCACTGTCTACTTTTAAAATTCTTTTCTATAACATTGTGAAGGAACAGTATTAAACTGCTAGGAAAAGAAGCAAAGTTCCATAGAATCCATATAAAGCATCCTGTATTTCTCTGTAGATTTTGGTGAGACACACACTCGCATATTCAGAAACAAGTAAAACTAATAATCTGCTGATGACATCTGGGTGCCTCCAGGTAGATGTACTGAAGCGTAAGATGCAACTAAATTGGAAATATGAAGCATTAGACACTAACCTCAAAATGAGAAAGGGACAGCCTCCTTCCTCTACCACAGCAATTTATTCTTTTTTTTGGAGGGGGGGGGGGGGGGGTGGGGAAGGTGCCCTGGGTGCTTTTGTTTCTGCTGTCATTAGCTCAAATACTGGAGCAATTTTTGCTGTTACTTTATTGACCATTTCCAACTTCCGTCTTGTCTATGCAGCATCTGTATACATCCTCACCCTAAAGTAGGCACTCATGAAATGAGTGGAAGGGCAGAACTGATGAAGATAACTGAGAACATCAGGCAAAAAGACTGTTAGCAGTCGATTAATTCAGGTCAAGACTACAAACCAAGGCAAAAATATGAATAAATAACTAAATCAAGGCTTTCCCAGCCAAAAGCCAGCAACAAAACCCAGAAATACCTCATTTATTCTATGGTATTTCTCCATCTACCTTTTCTCTGCTGTCTCCTCCTTTCTTGACCAAACAAGAGTAAGGAAAAGGGACTCTGACATCCACTACACCCTAAAAGATTATGCCCGTGCTCTGCTGAAAAAACTTCAGTTTCTGAGGAGCTGGATAAATCCAAGATGGAGCAGATTTTATTTTAAGTTTTAATACTAATGAAATAATATCCTTGTGCTGCATAGCTCCTCAACTAAGTACTGGCTGATGAGGTTCCCCAGTTGGAATAGGTTGTATATAGTATATCACCTGAAATAACATAATAAATAACAACAAAAAAGAATAAAAAACAAAACACCATCAACCCAGAGGCTGACAACAGTGATTTCAGTGAATAAAGACTCTCTTCCATGCCAAATATTTAAGATAATCAACATTTCTGAGCTTCATTAATAAATCATTGCAATTTGTATTCCAAATTCAAACAAGATGCATTTCTCCTTGTTTTTGCCCCTAACAAAAATGGAGAATGTAATGCGTAATAGGAAGGATTAGGCATTCAGCAATTTACAGTAAAATCCTGTTTGCTTATCAAGGAAGAACAGTCCTGGAGAACTGGCTTGCATATGCTTTTTTTTTTTGAAAGCTGTCATTTAAGATTTCAGCAATAATAGGGAGCTAATAAGTGGTGTTTTCTTACTGGTAACTAGCACAACTAAGTATTTTCCGCTTGGTTCTGTCTCTGGGGACAAACAGAGTTACTCCGGCACTATTTTTGTAAATGAAAAAGGCTACAATATGGAACATTATTGTCCTAGCTGAAAATGAACAATGACAGAGTTGGAAAGATTTCACCTTAGACAACATTATTAAGAAGCCTTTTTGTCCTGAAGTTCTTGATAGGATACTAATCAAGCGGAACATATTTTCTGAAAGTCAGTTATTTTCAACTCAGAAGTGTGGTTCACAAAGGAAGAGATTAGCAGAGTGCCAACAAGGTCATCAAGGGACTGGAGGACCTCTCCTATGAGGAGAGGCTGAGACCTGGGACTGTTCAGTGTGGAGAAGAGGAGGCTCAGAGGGATCTTATCAATGTGTAGAAATACCTGAAAAGAGGGTGCAAAGAAGACAGAGCCAGGCTTTTCATTGGTTCCCAGTGACAGGACGAGAACAGGACAAGAGGCAATGGGCACAAACCAGAACACAAGAGGTTAGGTCAGAAAGCACTTTACTGTGCAGGTAAAGAATACTGGAATAGGTTGTCTGGAGAAGTAATGTAGTCTTCTTCCTTGGAGATCTTCAAAGCCACCTGGACAGGGTTCTGGGCAACCTGTTACAGAAATCCCTGCCTGAGCAGGGGATTGGACCAGATGAACTCCAGAGGTCCCTTTCAACATTAACTATTTTGTAATGTTAAAGCAATCCCTTGCTTTCATTCCAGTCTCATTTCTCTTACTACAGCAGTATTTAATTTCATTTGTCATCATAGGTAAACTGTGGGGAGAGTGATGGACAAACTTCTAGGCCCAATACATGGCCCCAAGATCATCAGATCTACTTTGTTCCTCTGTCCTTCGCCTCTATCCTTCCTGTATACATAAAGATCCCTTTCAGGAAAAGTGGAGTCAATCAGTATTCTTTTATTTACTAATTAAAAAAGGCAGACCTCACTAACTAAAGCAAGCATTTCATTATTAAAATGAAAATACTAAGACAACGGCATGCTTGCCTCACTTCACCGCTCAGTCATGATGGGAGAACTTTTTTCTTTTGGAGTTAGAAAATGAAGATAAAGGTTGCATCCCGATGCACATATGAAACAGATATAGAAAGCCTGGAGACTAGCCACAGACTCTTGATCCTGCTAAAATTAACAGCTCAGTTAATGACAGTGTCAAAATTTTATCCTGTATGTCACTTTCATTTATATGTGAAGAGATCTCAGAAGCTCAAGCCAGAATTGGGCTTCCTGACACAGGAGCATGTTCTGGGCAAACCTCTAACCTCTTCCTCTTACTAGGATCAGAGCGCATCATTAGTATTACACAGATAGAAACGTAAAATCTACAAACGTAGAAAAAACATGCTGTTTATCGCACCCAGACCCAAAACAGAAAATACAACCTTTGGTCACAACTTTTCAAGTGTTAACGCACTTGAACATAAACACTGCAAATAATCTACTCAAACAGACATTCCTCACTACCTCACACAATGTTTTACTTACAAATTTTTCATAATGTGTGTGTGATAGAAAGAGAAAAGACGATTCAGATAACTCAGACTTGCAAACATTTTAGTTACTGATGAGAAATAAAAGCTTCCATATCAAAATCTGTCAATAAGTCATTAATTTATATTCTCAGGGCAAAAGGACCCAGAAACAAGGCATGTTCACACAAAATAAGGACAAAAAAAACGTGACTCAAACTTTTCATGGGAACACAGGAAAAAGAACCACAAAACACAAACAACCATCAGTCTAGGTAAAAGTTGTCACTTTCCACTTAGTTCTGAGGCAACAACTCCAGTCTATCACTTTTGCAGGATCAAATATTTGAAGGGTTTCGGTCTCCCTTTCTCTGGGCACTTATTTTCACAAAATCCTAGGCATTTAATTTTAGAGACTCTAGAGACTCTTCTCTAATTTGGCTGAAAAAAAAAGTTTGTAATTAGATCTGAGTCAGACAAGACAGCATATAAACCTGGCATATTTGTGTAAGCCCATTTTCCTTGGAAAATATAACTAAGATACACAAACACCCATAAATGATCACAGATTGCCATCTGTTTCTAATGTAGCAGAGTGAAATGAAAGGATTCAAAAAGACAGAGAGAATTTCCAGGATGCAGCATTAACAGACATCTTTCTTTTTCCTAAATAGACTGTATGCACATATGGTTTTGGCAAGAATCTTAGACTTAGAATGAGATGTTGACTGAATAAACTTGGGCATAGGACTAGGAGAAATAGAATACAGGTACTGGAAATCAGGTCTTCCTGAACTTACATGGTAAAAATGTGGGGGAAGAGAGAGAAGGGGGAAGAGAAGACCACAGAAAACCCACACCAATAACGAAGTCTTCTTCAGTTCTTTCCTCCTGTGTCTTCTCTCTACACCAGGAGTTTTGCGAACTCTCCTTGAGAGGAAATATTGTGTAAACTGTCAAACAATATATATTTGCTGCGAAAATAATGCCTGTTACACTGAGCATCCTAAGGGATGAAGAACATGACAGAAACCAACAGTACTAATCCCATTTTCTTGGGAAAAGAAAAATGAGAGCTAGGTGTATTACAAAAAATAGCTGTTTTTGCCAGAGAGGGCAAACTGTTATAGAGTGGTCAGAGATGAACAATTTTCATGAAATCTAAATTCTGACAGTGGGTCACTACTCAGCCAAAGGCTTTTATCAACTTTTATGCTCAGAGAGTGACAATGTCCACCTGCCTTGGGAAGCGCGTGAAGATTGTTTCATGTTGGGAAACAGCTCAAAGATAAATTTATCTGTTCTTGCGCCACTTCTATAGAGTGGCAGAGTCTGCTCCCCTGACTTCATTGGAGGTGGGACAGGACTTGGGTCCTGAGCAATTTCTTTAGTAGAGGTGTTAGTAAATGAAAATAGCAGATGCCTTTGCCTAAGAACAGTGGTCCAGAAGTTCCCTGGAAATCCATTTATAAAGTAGCATTGGTTAGGCCTATGCAAGGCAAAGCGAATCCAAGGCTTTTCTGCCATGGAAAACATGTACTTCCTCAAGGAAAAATCACAGAGGGAGTTCATGAGCCTATTAGTCTTGACTGAGGTCCCTGAGGCAGATAAGTATAAAGAACCCTAAAAGAAATTAGTATTAATGGATCAAGAGCTCATATAGGTTCCATAGCACAATACTGAGCATGAGCTCTACAGAGTGTTCTGAAACTTATCTTTACTGGGGAAAAGACAACCTCTATTTGACCACAGGAACAGTTTTGTGAATATTCTGTAACTGCAAAGCGTATTTGTTGAGAGAGAACCAAGAGCTTTAATGACACAGGGCTGAAATTACATAGTCATTCCAAACTCTAAAATATTGCAGAAAGACACAAAATGCAAGAACATGAAAAGCAATACTATATCAGAACTAGGAAAGGAACAAAAAGGAAGAACAAAAAAGAAGGGAGTCACTGTTGCAGTGTAGAAAGAATGTTTGGAGCCATTACAGAAGCATGCAGGAGGCAGAAAATGAGCATCTCAAATACATAGTCCTAAACTGCTTTAAAAAAAGGGAGATGTAACTAAATAAGGCACAAAATAGGTCCATTTGAAGAGGTCAATATATTAAGACAAAATTACCCTGACTCTACATTATACTTACATCTTCCAGAACTCTTTTCCACCTGCAGTTTTCTGTTTTTAATAGAAAAAGTCTCAGTGCATTTTTCCTCAGTCATATGATTTAGGTATGGTTCTCTACCATTATTAGAATCTAGGTTCCATAGCCAAGATAGACTTTATCCTGCAAAGAGCAGAAGGAAGCAGCTGGCAGGTAGTTTCTGGACCTCTACTGATACCCAGTTGTCTAACAGTCTGTGAAACAGTTTGCTGTAACCTTCCCAGTTCCTTTTATTTTTCCATCCTCAAAACTACTTCTGCCACTGCCACCACTCCCTTTATCTGCTCCTTTGCTGCATGTACACCCAGTCTTCTATATGTCCAGTTCTAATACTCATTTATTCACCTCCCAGATGCTTCTGAGCAATCCTCTTTAGTATACTTCTAACATTTGGCTGTACTCAACAAATAGACAGTGGGAATTTATGATACTCTTAGCCTGTGTAATTGTGTCTGTGATTATTGCAATATAGCAATCTAAACACAGCATGGACTCTGCTGTTGCCTCAAGACTTGAGTCTAAAACAATCACACCGCTCATCCAGCATCTTAAAACTTACTCATATGTTAGCTGGACAGCTTGAAGTATTTGCAGATTCTTTCAAATTTTCCACTTACAGATTTCCAATTTTTTCCTCCAGTGTAGGTAAGGTATATTTATTGATTAAAAAAATAAACATCAATGCAGTCTCTTTAAACTCCTCAGTCCAAGAATTCTGTTTACTTATAAAAAATATGAACTAAGACATTTGCATTTTATTATTGGCCAAATGGATCTGTTTACACCCTATGTTATTGCCTGCAAGGCATATCAGATACCTCTGTGGGTCATTCAAATGACTGTTACCTTTTTAATAGATATAAACCAGGTTTTAGTAAAGCAGTTCAGTCAGTTCCAGAAAGCCATATCCCTCTAGAAATTGCTCGGTATGCTGCTGGAAAGTAAGGTTTCAGTCTTTATGATATACCTGTATCCAGAATGCATGTCTCATTGAAAGTAAGTTATCAGTCCAGAATAAGTTATCAGTCCAGAAAAAGAGATTTCAGGTTTGCTTCACATTTGGTATGAGCTCTAAGGTCTGTTCTAAGGCAATGTTCTGAGAAGGGACTGATGGGACAAAAGATAAGTTTTAGGTATGTGGCACAACAGGAAAAAAAACGAACAATTGTGTTCTAATAAGCACGTTGAAGAAACAGGCTCCTCCCCTTGGAATAATCCTGAGAGTGTAGTGAAAAGCTGTTGTCTATTCATTGCTTGGTGTTTGGTAAAAGAATTCATGGGGGTTTGCCAAAGTCCAGCACTTTTGATGCAAGTTTCTCCTGCATTCTACTAAAAGACCTCATAGGTTTGACCTCTGAATTTCAAGCAGACAAAAATATCAGTTCCAGTTCATTTGTGCAGCCTCAGACACCACTGCCATCTCTGCTTGTGTGACAGCAAGCACTGAGTAAATCAGTCTTCACTCTCATTAGAAGTAATATTCCAAGCAGTAACCTAAGTAGAAAGAATTAGGGTTTGTTTTGCAAAACATTTTCAGGTACCATGTGAAAACAGTAGCCTGAAAAGAAAGTGTTCTGACCAGAATTGTAAAAGGCTGGAATATGTGGTCACTTAACTGGAACAGTTCCAAACAGCAGAAAATGAGGAAAAAAAAAAGCAAATAAAAAACCCACAACACTTGCTTCAGATGATCATCTCCAAGCACCTTGCACTATTTTTTTTTTGATTGCATTTGCATCTCTCTTACCAGTCTATTTATCTAGAAAAGCACTGCATCTGAGTGACAAGTAACAGACCATCAAAACTCCTCTTTCAGACAGGCTGAAAATGGTCAGTCTTTTCATTCAAATGAGGACTCCAATCCATTCTACACTTTCCTTATGAACTGTTTAAAAGCTCATCATCGTCCTCCCTGTATTGGTGAGTGACAGAGAAATGGTGTTGTAAGGCAAAATTAAAAGAACCAAAAACATTTATTGAAGTGTTGAAGGTCAATACTGTCTAATAAAGGATTTGTTAGTACGTGAAATTGGAAAGGAAATTGTATATTCTGAAGCTATTTTCATACCATTAACTCAAGTTAGAAGGAATAAAATAAAACGTTGTTTAAAAGACTAGTTTAGAAATCTGATGTGCAATGAAGAAACATGACTGGTGATTCCCATTTCCCCTTTCCCTCAGACAAATTAGACTGAGCTCCTTCTCTTTCTCCATAGGAACCCAAGTGCAAAGTTATTTTTCACTTTTGAGCCTGGTGTCCAAGTGCATGGCGGTGTTGGTGGTTTTTTTTTTTTTAGACAACTAATTGAATTCACTGTTTCAGGAGTTTTCTCTAAGAGCATTTACCCTTTTCATTTCAGACAGGTGATGAGCACTATTTCCTGTGAATGGTTAGTCATAAACAAAGTAAGCATCCTGATTATTCACTTTATTTAATCTCTCTCCTATGTTTTTTTTTTTTTAAGCTATCAAATGATAGCTTTAAAACACTGCATTTGCAACAATGGAGGCATTGATCATTCTTAAACAGAATTCAAGTTCCCTCCGTGAGTCTAAGAAATTGTTTTTACAGGTGGTGAAAATTTCAGTACCTGCAAGATAGTACTTCTAACAATGAAAAAAGTATGGTAAAGCAAGACAGATACAATTCATCTGATCCTACTGGAAAATCATTTGACCTCACCTGCAGAAACAAGCAAAGCCAGAATGCATTGCATATAAATATTGCAAAAACCTAGGTTTGTTTAGCATTACAGTACCTGAGTTTTGGTAGAGGAAACCAGGGGAATAATAACCTCGCTTGTGACTGCAAACCTTTAACAGTGTAAGATGTTTTCTTTCACCAAATCTTGTACAAACCTGATGGCGGAGAAAAGAAAGGGAAAACTTTATTATTTTTCCCTAGAAAGAGAGGTCAGTTAAATTACCTAGTCTATAATCTCAGATTATGACAACTCTACAGTTTCTTCCTAACATATACACAGCAGTAGAAACAGTTGTAAAGTTTCCTGTACTTTATGTTTTCTTCACAGGTCTTTAATCAATTAGTTTTACTCTGCTCTCACTGGCAAAGATCAACCACTTTTTACCTACCTTTCAAAATGTTAAAAGAGCTAATGCTTCCTTAAAAACAAACATGAAAATAACCTCCCCCCCACCCTCATAACTGGAGGCAGTTCCTTATCTCCTTGATATTTTTCTGCATAATGGAATATGCCCAGTTCTAGAAACCTTACTTCAGTCCTGTCTTCCACCTTTTTGTTGTTTTATTGTAAATCTTATTCCTTTTTAAGATGTTAGCTGAAAAACAAAACCTTGGAGCTTCAGCTAAGGATTAACAACTTCCAAATAGAGCTGAAAAATTATCTTCCCTGTTTCGTGCGTGATATGTCTCAGCTGCATTCAACAAAAAAGGTAACGTTCTGTATGCAACATTTTTTTTGGCAAGGTAGTTATAAAATTTCTTAAAACATTGACTAATCAAAATTGCACCACAGAATTAACTTTCGTGGAACAAAATAATTTGAAAACATAGGTGCAAGATAAATGACATTGACAACACACAAGAATAGACAGGAAAGTGCTGAAGAGTTTCATGGGTCTTTTACTGGAAGTATGGTACTGAACACTCAATGAAAAGCTTTCCCCCAGCCCAGGATATGTGTCCAGTTAAAATTCAATCAGCTCATGAAAAAATGTTTTCTGACAACCTAGAAATTAATTCATACTCCAACACTTTTTGCAACCTTTAATTTCTTATCTAAACATGTTCTTGAAACACACACACAAAAATAACCACCCACAAACCCAACTGTCTGACACATTAGCGCTTGAAATACATCATTAACTTCTTAACTGTGAACTGTAACAGCTGAGGTACAGGATCCTTTTTACAACATGATATAGGAAATGTGAACAGAGATTTGAGAGAGCCAGGAAGTATAGTTTTTTCACAGACTAAGGCTACAGACTCATTCGAAGTTCTTTGGCTTAGGTTATCTCCTGAGGTGCTACTTGAACAGAGGAATAATGGATTTTTCTACTCATTAGATTAACTGAAGTGACAGAGTGAAAGAAATAGAAAAAAAAATGTTTTGGTTATTTTTCAGTGTTGGTCAACACAAAGTGAAATTCCTGATTTTGTTTCCATATTTGCTAGACACTGTTTCTCGGGATGTAAACTTTTGGATTATAGGTAGGGAGCTACAAGCATAAACTCAGTTTAAACCAAAAAAAAGGAAAAATTAGATGAAGTTCAACTTAGTTTTGTATTAAAGTTTTGAAACATTTAAAAATATATACCTCTCAGAAGTAATCAAACTATAAAATTTTTAAATTTAAGTTTGAAAAAAACAGCAATACAAGAAACCGAACTTCTTCCTGTAATGGATGCTCAGACATATACCAACTGCTGTTTCTGTATTAAAGCACTTTCTTAGAGAAAAAAACTTACGGTGAAAGATCATCCCCACTTAGAGTTAAATTCAGTAATCTTGTGGGTTTGTGACCAAAAAAGGCACCTTTGACAGAAAAAAAAGTTTGCAGCTATTTAGTTACTACAGCATGTTTTTCCGCTTCTCACTTAGAAAATCCTACAGCTCAGTTCGAGAAGATGCATTAAGCATGGAATCCAGACCTTGGGGAAAGTATTAGAAGTGTAAATATTTTGCGACAAAATTTTTATATGTGCAAAAGCAAGATAATAAAATGTGTCTGAGCTGGACCATTTACAACTAACAAGGTTCTTTTCTTCATGAAGTCTGTGTTATTCACATTTCAAATATAATTACACTTTCACTAAAGGCAGGCAATTTCTCAAACTTATGTCACCTCATCTGATGATCTGAATTTCAATTCCTCCTATTGTAATTAGCCACAATACTATTAGTAGGTATGTTGAGGACAAGACTCTGGAAGATAGCATGACAGTTTCCCCATTAATCCTTCCTATATTTGATATATTATGAGAAATAATAATCATGACTCAAACTCGAGCATTTGTAAGTAAAAAGACAAATTTCTAAAGCATGAAGTAACTTAATTTCCTTCTATTTTAGCTAAAGTGCTGAAATCTGGCATGGTACATTCTGCTAAGGACTCCTGATTTACAATATCTGAATTTAGAACCTATACATACATCACAGATTCCGTAAAATATCATAAACAACCTCTAAACCTCCTAGACTAGTCTGACGATCACAAGTAGTCTAGCAGTTCCAGTTCACATGGTATAATAGCCAACACTACAGGCTGTGCTGAGAGAAAGCCACATCCCTGCAGTCATTAAACACATCTGGTGTTCTTTTAAAAGGAGAAATGTCTAAAGGTATAGCACTATACAACAGTTAAGGTATTGTATGGTAAAAAAAAATTAAAATTTAATTTCTAGAGTTTTTTCCTCCATTACTTTCTGTCCCCTGCTCACTCTGTCTACTCTATTTTCCCGATTCTTTTTGATCTCTCAAAATAGTCTTTCTATATACCTATCTACTAAGTAGTAGATTAAAAACTAAAATCACACATTTTTAGGTGGATGTATTCCTATATTGAATCCACTATAGTTATATTTAGCAAATTGCTTCATCAGCAGAGTAAAGATTTCCATCTCAGTAGAGAAGGACTAGCGCTGACTTCAATAAACGGGTTCCTCAGCATCTTGGTTCACCTTGTTCAACTGTGAAGGATTAAGCCAGCCTCCAGGGAAACATCTATGTCATAAAGCATATAACATTAGAGAGATGCAGGTGACACCTGCCTGAAGACTGTGGGAATTGTGTCTCAACTGTTGATTGACCCAAGTTAAGGGTGCAAAAAGGAAGAATGAGGGAGAGCAAAGAGAGAAATGCAACTTGGACCCCAAATTCCAGAGAAAGAACACTAAGTTCACCTAATGACATGCATATTCCTTATTTACACAGGTTTTCTGTTCTCATTATTGTGCTATTTTTTAAAAAAATGCTGTACAGATAATGTATTTGATAACATTCCTCAAAACATTACTTAAAAGGTGCTGACTACACAAGATATAGGTAGAATACCCACTTCCGCTGTTTATACACACAAAGAAATTACTGAACACATCTGACTGAATTTTACCACACTATCACCACTTTGCACCAAGATCTCCCAGCTATTATTGGAAGACTGAGCTGAGCTAAACAGTCCCAAATAAATTAAAATTTTAACAGATTTGGTAAGTGGGTATTATTTCATAGACTTCTCCAACAAACTTTAGTCAGTAACTTGTTTGTCCTGTAGTTGCAAAAAGATAAAAACATCTTCTAAACATGTAATTTTGTTTAACACACAGCTGAAAATAACTGGACTGACAGCACTGGAGCTGAGAACATATGGAAAAAACTGAATTATGATCAAGCTATCTTTGCACTATCTCAAACATTATCCCTGACTATTCACCTGAAAGGTGATCACCATTTCCTTGGCACAACTGATTAAATGCTGTTACAAGACCTTTCTGTCCTAATGTCATAGTTTAAGACTACAGAGCCAGGGTTCCAATCAGTAATGATTGTGATGTTTATATTATGAAAGTACACTTAATAGGCAATAGGATACTTTTACTTATAAAGTAATTTCAGTTTATAAAAGATGATAATAATAATAATAGATAATCATTTAGGCATAAATACTGCACTTTTGAGTTAGATATGTGCAGAGCATCAGACTACACATTGGATTGTCTGCATTCAGGAAAAAGCTGAAAAAGACATGTTTCTAGATCTTAAAATTAAGTAATTGCCCCCTTTAAGCAAGGTTATGAGTGCTTTCCACCAATAAAGGAAGAATATTCTATTAGAGGATTAGTGAGAACAGCATTATTTTGTACCTTAAAAGTAAACCATGAATCATCCAGCCAGGTGAGCTGGCAGCCATCAGGTGAGAGTGCACTGCCAACAGTTCTAAGACAGGTTGTGGTGGTTTTACTCAGGTGGGTAAAACAAGTTGGGGAAACAAGGTGTTCCCAATAGAGATGTGGGGGATGATTAGAAGATTAAAAATTTGGTTCTCTGCTAAGAAGTCAGAGGTTCTACCTTGTGGTGGTTTTACTCGGTTGGGAGGCCGAGCTTCACCACAACCGCTCTCTCACTCCCCCTCCTCAAAGAGGAACGGGGAGAAAATACGATGAAAAGGGCTCAAGGGTTGAGATAAGGATGAGGAGATCGCACAGTAATTATCGTGATGGGCAAAACAGACTCAGTGTAGGGAGATAGTAAGATTTATTGCCTATTACTAACAGGCTAGAGAAGTGAGAAACAAAGGAAAGAAACCAAAAGCACCTTCCCCCCCAGCCACCCTCTTCCACCTCCTCCCCCCTGAGCAGCGCAGGGGAAAGGAGGTTATGGTCATTCTCCAGCACTTCTTCTCCGCCGCTTCTTCTTGGTCACTCTCATCCCCTGTGCTGTGGGGTCCCTCCCACGGGATGCAGTCCTTACTGAACTGATCTGGCGTGGGCTGCCCACAGGCAGCAGCTCTTCAAGAACTGCTCCAGATATGGGTCCGTACCACGGGGTCCATCCCTCAGGAGCAAACTGCTCCAACCTGGATCCCCCACGGGCAGCAGCTCCTGCCAGGTCACCTGCTCCTGCATGGTCTCCTCTCCACAGGCTACAGGTCCGGCCCGGAATCTGCTCTGGCAGGGGTCTTCCACAGGCCACAGTCTCCGTCAGTGCAGGTCCACCTGCTCCACCATGGTCTCCTCCACGGGCTGCAGTGTGGAACCCTGCTCCACCGCGGTACTCCATGGGCTGCAGGGGGACAGCCTGCTTCACCATGGTCCTCACCACAGGCCGCAGGGGACTTCTGCTCTGGTGCCTGGAGCACCTCTCCCCCTCCTTCTTCACTGACCTTGGCACCTGCAAGGCTGTTCCTCACTCCTCTCACTCTCCCAGCTGCTGTGTGGCGCAGCGTTTTTTTTCCCCTGGCTTAAATATGCTCTCACAGAGGCACAAAACATCACTTATTGGCTCAGCTCTGGTCAGCAGTGGGGCCCTTACCAAACATGGGGCAGAAGCCACCCCTATGGCCCCCTGCTACCAAAACCATGCCACGTAAACCCACTACACAGGTGCTACAATTTTTTTTGGGGGGGCGGGGGGGGGGAAATCAGTCACTGCCAATGGAGATAAACAGGCAGTTTGGGATGTGGATTGGTACAAGTGAAAAACGTATCTTCTACCAGAGACTTGCAAACACTATCGGATTACTCAAGAAACACACCCTCTTGAGGAAAGCCCCATTGTCTACTCTTCTTACGATCTACGGCCTGCTGCATTTGCCCAGAGGGTTCTAGACGCTGGGTACACCTCTGAGCAACCTCATGGTATAGAAATATAGAAGCTGCTGAGAATACTATGGTAGATATTAAGTGTAAGCAACAGTATCACAAATAAGAGTATGTACTTTTTAATTCATTTTAACTGTACTCTAGTGAAAGCCACTAAATCCCCCAATTATTTCACAATATCTGAATGTCAGTCTACAGGGTCTTGATCTTCACCACAGTCTAGGAAAAAGCTGATGTCAGAAATAGCTGCAGTCCAACTGAAGTTGGTCAGTGCCATCACCTGTACTCATTAAGGGACGGGAATGTTTCTCAACCAATCTAGTGGCTCATAAACTAACTTAACAGTAGTGTAAAAGATGGTACTGTGGGGCTGCAGGATCTGAATGCAGATCTTAAATGCGTAGAAGACAGAAAGGTTATTAATGAATAACTCTGGGACTCCATAACTTTCTAGACCAAAAGTGGATAAGACATTCAGGACAAAAACACTTAAGTCAAAAATTAACTTTCACAATGCATTTCATAGGGTCAGGAGCACTCTTCCCTTTCACTGTGAGTAGATTAATATTGTCTTTAACCTAACCAATTGTGTGCTATTTGCTTCACTGATAGCCTTGCATGCTCATTAGCACAGAATTGATTCTCTGTTCTGGCCTCTGTTATTCAATCACTTGTCTGCGTTATCTCAAGAGAACAGGTAATTGTTGTGGCTGAAGGGTCAAGTCTGCATGCCTGGCATATTTAAACATGCCCCTTGCAAGTACTGTCTTCAAGAACATGCAACTTTGAAGTGTTCTTTCTGAGATACTAGATTGTCTCAGGATTATCATTACAATGGCCTCCTCACAATCTGGTGGTAAATTCTGCTTTTGTATTGAAGTTCTAGGAGGGAAAAAAAACACAAAAAACAAAATAACATGTAAATCTGTGTTTGGGCCTAAGTTTTTTGGGGTCTTTTTGTTGTCCTCCTCCCACCCCCAAATAATTTGATCAACAAGGCTGTCCACACACAGACCTCATTGAAGGCAGTTCCAAAGTCATACAGTATTCAAAGGGGATAGAAAACAAGGCAGCCTCTCCACAGAGCACCTTAATTTCTGCAACATGGCTTCTCTAGCTGACTGCAAGGATGAAGAACAGCAATACTTTTAAATTCTAAACAGGGAAGAAAGAAGTTTAACAAATATAGTTATTACACAATTAATAAATGCCATTTTCAGTTTGACATCGGCAATTTAATTACGTGCCAGAAGTTGCATAAAATCCTAACTTTTTAAGAAAGTTATTTTGTTTCTGGTTCAACCTTGAATGAGAAGAGGGTTATGCACAGGCAACCTGTAGTTTATAATTGGAAAACTGCAGAGTATGCCAACCACCAGTTTCCCCACCTGCATCAACAGCACAAAAAACTCCACCCTGTACCCCCCCCAACACCTCATCCTCCTCCCTTAAACCCAGATGTGAGATTCTACCTTGTTTCATTTATTGCCTGGATACGTACATTTCCATGAGGCAGGCAGAAAGGGATTAATCATTTGTCATTCTTGATGTTTCCATAAAGAATAATAATTAAAAACCAAACAAAGTCACAGAAACAAGGAAAAACCCACCACCTACATACACAAACAGAAAAATGAAGCTAATGCAAATGATGAACTGTGCTAAAGGCAGAATGTGAACCCACAGTAAAACTAACTTGAAGCATTCATAAATTTATTCATATGGATTGTTTCATATCAACAGAACTTTTCCCCACTAATTCCAAAGTTCTTTGAAGGCTAAGAAGTCATGTCCTTTACTATACCAATTCTGTATCAATTTATTGTTTCAGATTTTCCCCTTCAAAAAGTTAATGCATAAAGATCATATGATCTGATAAAAGAATCCATTTCAGATGTCATTTCCCTCGATACCCTTTAATCATATTCTTATCACTTCAATCCTCATATGAATTAGCATAGGTAAACACAACAATGAGCAAAGACTGTGCATAGTGCTCAGACATTTTGGCTGCTTAAATTTGTCCTTCGGTAATTAACTCTTAACACCTTAGTTAAAAGAAAGAATATATTCACTCTCCAAGAACAATTTAATATTATACAGATGATTTTCATTTTAAAGAATTTGTTGTCCTTGACTAACTAAACAAGATACGTGAGCTTTTCCAACCAGATCCACAGAACAAAATCAATGGCCATTACACATAGGTTGTTTTACAGAAAACAAACTGTATGGAACAAGTTACATGAGACAGCTGGCCAGATCTGACAACTCACTAACATATTGATGGGGAAGACTCACTGTCCCTGACCCTTCTAGCCACATCTTATCCCAGCCACGTAGTCCTGCCTCATCCTCATGGTCATGATGTCTTACAACTGAGCTGATCCAGCTCATTAACCCAGAAGAAAATTCTCTAATTTGTTTTGCTGGTTTAGTAAGCCATTTCAGATCATGGAAAGGTCCGATGAATAGCTGAGCTGGCAGAACAGGGCACTTGAGGTTTTGAAAAAGACAGTTATCAATTATCCAAAAAAAACGACCCAAAAACAGTTCCTAATAAATCATGGCATATTTGTCAAGAGGTTGAGGAAAATAAAAAACTATTGCTTTTTAATTTTATGCATACATATTCTATTTTATTCAGTAACATAGCTCAAAAAATTTACAGCAACTTATAACAATGCAGATAATGATAGAAAAGCCTAATTATAGCTATCTCATGGAGAAAAACAAGTAATAACATTGTAGAAAAAACATACTAAATGCTTTCTTTAACAACAAATACTTAAAGTATTCCAAGGGCAATCTGGTCAAAGTAGAAATTTCTCCTATATTGTACAAGTCTAAGCAGATGCTTTCAAGACAGATATGTAAACTTAATAGACAGAGTAACATCTGGGCAGCAGAATCAATTCACAGCCATGTAGGGACATTACTGCTGAGCTAAAACATGGCAGTTTTTATTATGAGGGTGGGAACTTCAGCTGACTTTTACTTTGAAATTTTAGGTAGTATGAAGCATGGTTGTTGCAACCGCTACAATATTTGTTGGATAAACCGTTTAGAACTCCCTAATCGTCAACACTACCTGAATTAAAGAGCTGATCTACAGAACAGTAGATCTAGAACCGTAACACTACACTTGTAGAGTCCTAAACCCACACAGAAGTTAGTCACTTCATAAAAATAGGATTTTTAACCCTTCAGCAGAGCTTATTCTTCTAAAATTCATGGTTTAAATGCAATCCTCACTAGCTTCTGAGAAGTGACAAGACCTTAGACCGAAAGGGTAGCTAACATTATCAGAGGCACCTTGAAATCATGGTGAGCCTCATGCGGTCATCTATTTCTGCCTGAAAGATTTGTATGGGGAAAAACTCAGTTCGTCAAATCATGCAGCCCTTTGCTTTATAGGCAAGTTTAATCAGACATGATCCTAATGATACATTTCAGAATGTTATTTATGTTGAATATTCTACTGTTAGATCTTGGAGATAATAGGGCAAGCAACACATTTAGAGCTTTGTAAATTGTTTCTGTCACCCAGATTAATTTATTTGGACAAGAAAGCCCTTCCAGTGTTAGTTTTCAACATCAAAATGGCTAAAACACATCACTGAAGCCCTTGGTGTAAAGTCTGTGCCACAAAGCCAGATTATATCACTGTACAGTTATCACTCAGCTCTGGTATTTCTGTCGTGGATCATTAACCAGGTGCTAAGGGGACAAATGGCAGCATTTGTCACTTGATAGCTTGCACCGGTTTTGTGCAAAGAGCTTATTTTATCGAAGGTTCACATTCTACATGTTTATGACAATTCTGTAAACACATTAAAGTACAAAGTTTTAGTGGAGAAGAAATGACTATGTACAATTATCTCCAAGTTTAAAACCCTAATGGCAATTTATTTGCTATATTAGCAGTTTCCAGGTGTAATTTACTTTCCTTCAACCTCATCTTTTCCTTTTCATTATACTAATTCACTCATTCCGGAAGAGCAGTATTTTACAGCATAGCCAAACATTTTAAAGTAATAGCTGCTGCCAGTTTTCAGTGGCTGCACCAAAGTGCTTTAATTCAAAGCATTGTATGATAGCATGCAAGTCAATGCCAAAGTCTTTTCACTGCACAACCATTACAAACAAATGGAGTTAAACAGGCTGGAACAGAGAGAACTAGATTGGTTTAGAATGCCCAACACAGTGCATACTTCCAGGGGCATGACATTGTTACACTCTTGCACAAGAGAACTGCATCTACAGTCAGAAGATATTGGAACAATGTAATTTTTGTCTGAATTACTTGAATGCCACACAACTGGGAGAAAGCTGATCTAAGTTGTTTTTTTTTCAATTTATTTTTATTTTTAATACCCAAGATCATGATGGATTTTAGTTATACTTTTGCTTTATATATATTGCTTGTGTTTTTACTAGAAGAGAAACATCTCCCTTCTCTTCAAGTAAATAGGACAAGGCGTCAAAAACAAAACAAACCCCAAATATTTTATTGTGATTAAAGTAGCTAGCAGCTAGCCAGATTAAACCAAAATACTTTGAAGCAATTAATGTAATTGATTACTCAGAATCAGAAGACAGTAAATAATTACTCAACAGGTTCCAAAGGTGAACATAATTAGAATAATTAACTATGTCAGGCAATAAATTGTTCTGCTCAGTACTGGTCCAATAAAATAAAGAATCTTTAAACAACGACTAGCAAGAAAACTACTTGTTCCAAGTATTTTCCAAGGCCTGGACTATAGGAATGTAATGTATGAAAATGTTTTTTTTTGAGCAATATCTTTTTTTTTTTTTCCCTGAAGGTTACAAAATAACCTGAGAAATAAGTGGTTGCAACCCATGAGGATTTGAATAATTAGTTTAGGTCAGCCTATGTATTTGTAACAAGCTTAACAGCTTTCCTTCGAACAATCTCAGATTCATTAGTTAAAAGCGAATTTCTGGGATTCAATACAGAAAAAAATATATTCTACAATGGAAAAAGGAAAAGGGCAAATACATTCACTAAGGGGTTGACACATTTTTAATGGAGTCTTAAATAAGATGACTTAGAATGGTGGTCTACATAGGCACTGTGTCGAGCACATGCAGTGAAAATTAGCCTCTGTTTGAGCAGGAGTTAGTTACTAAAATGTAGGCACATAGTTGCCCATAAGTTAGCAAAGACAGCCAGATTTTTGAGGTGTACTCTGCTGTTCCCTCTGCATTCTGTGTGGTAAACACTACATGAAACAGCAAATAAATAGGAAGGTTGAACAAAATTTACCAGACAGTGAACCTAATGTAAAGAAGCTGTAGTATGATATGGTTATGATATCAGACAGAATCTGTAATTTAACATTTAATTTATGACTATATATTGAGATAATGAAATCATGTTAGTCTTGGGGTTTTCCTGTTGTTAATGTAAAGGGTATACCAGCAAGACTGAGTACAGCAGGCGTTGTTGTTTAACTTGAGATCATAAGCACTTGGAAAGTTTTTTTTCATCAAATAGCAGACCTACCTACCCCCAAAAAAGGATCTCATCTCCCTCCCAGGCCAGGTGGGTAAGAAATCTTGCTCTTCCACAATATTTTCTATAGCTGCTGATGCTTAGAACACACACAAAACCAGGTTGCATTGAGAACCATCCTAACAATCCCACTTTTTCTATACATCTCCAAGGTCCTGTTCCTCTCCCTCCCTAAGAGGATATTGCACAGAATTTAAATAAAAAGTTGGGAAATGGCAAGGTACTTGTCTCTAACATACTCAGTAAACTCTCAGATGGAGAGGAGTATTACTTGCATGAATTGATTTTAGCAGTCATGATGCAACTTTGACATTCCCCATGGGGAGACTGGGTTTTGCAAAATATGTGAGCTTTCATTCTCCAGTTAAGGTGGAAGTCTAATCTAAATAATATAATATTGACTTCACTTATATTGACTAGAACTTTCCTTACTGTGACTTGAATACATTAATTAAGCAATAACAGAAGCAGGAAAACCAAAATGAAACAAAAAACACCTTAAAATATAAATCATAAGTTTCCTCAGTGATCTAATGTGGACAATACTTGCAAGAGAACAAAGTTAACAATCAGAAAACATCAAATGAGTGAGTTCATACAGTGTATTTTTGTCTTCTCTTCAAGGCTCAACATTATTTGGGAAGAAAACAGGAATTTAGTAGCTTCTGGAGCAGCCCTGAGATGCTGAAAAATTGTTATAAAGAAAACTGAACACAGAAAATCCTTACAGAGGAGAAAGTCTAAGGACTACATTTTTTTTTTTCCTGCAGAAAATGGTAAAGGAATACCAAGGCAAGGTAGACAGACATACTGTACAAGCAAGTTCTGGGACAGACTGCTAATGGCTGACCTAAAGACGTGAAATTATGAGTAAGATGCAGAGGCAACAAGCAGGTTATGGGAGAATTGGCTTATTGAATAGAACAAACTGAAAAAGCAAGTACAATATAGCAGGGAAGTGCAAAAGGCATAGCTAAAATTGAGTGGGAGAGGGAGACAATCACACCAGCTTCACAGAAGAGGCAGGTCTATGAAGGTCCTACTTATGGAAATTTGAACGCTTATCAAGGAAACAGCAGCATGTGCTTTATGCCAGGTGCAGATTTTAGGTTGAAGGAAGTCTAAAAGAAAACACAGTGGGGGAAATGTCTTTTGTTTGTCATCAATAGTGGTTAACAGATTCCCAGAAGAATTTAAAGAGGATTATTGCAGGCTTGTGACATTCAGAAACGAAAGTTGTGATTAGATTCAGGGGAAATAGTTTGAAAATGTAAAGAGAGGATAATTGTCTACATCAGGGTTGTGCTAGAACACAAGAAAGGAATAAAGATGCTCAAGCATTCCTTACGTAGCATGAACATAAGTGCAGATGAAACATGTTGGTTCTGGCTCAAGTTATAAACACACTTAAGGAAAATGCTGCCTCAAGTTTTGATTTTGACAGTAAGGATTTCTTTGTTAAAGACAGATAATTAAAGGAATTGTGGTGTTATGGGAGTGAATTTCCAGATATATTTGGAAAAAAATTACACATGTTAACAGTAAAGTTGGGATACCCAACTGAATTATTTCAGTAAATTCATGGAAATAACAAGTAAAAGCGATTTCAAAGTTGATTTTTGATAATGAACAAGGAGATCCCCCCATAGCAAACTTTGGATAAAATAAATCTAAGTTCATGAGGGAAAAATTAAGGGAAGAATAAGCAAATAGAAGAAGCTAGCAATGAACTTATGTCAAGAGTGCAGAAAAATGCGCAATTAAATTAGTGCAATCTACTCAGAGACGTTTAATGAGAAGGAGATGGGAAGTTTCCCTAGAACCCCTAAAAATTTCACGTAGATTATGTGACACACTAACCAGTCAATCATCATCTATTATACTTTTTCAACAAGAGGTTACATACTATTCAATAGATCAGCTCTCTCATTCATGATTTCTTTTTGAATTTATGGATACCACTTCTAGCTACAATGTAGCTAGATGATTTGTACTTCTATTGTAAGGAACACAATAACTGTCAGAAAGTGAGACCTAGCTGTCCATCAGAATCAATAACAGATGGTAAAGAGCATAAACAAAAAAGCAATGGAGGAGTGATTTGTCTCTGGTACATTCTCACTCTGTACTGAACGCACAAGTCTACCTGAGATGGAAGATGCATTCAGATCATATTATAGCCATGGGGGAACACGTCTTGCATGAATTTGCCTAAGCTCATTTGAACTTTACTACATTTTTCTGACAATATTGTTTGCAATGAGTTTTACAGAGTTATGAATTGCATAAAAAACCAAAACAGCAACATGTTAAGATTCTGCCTGCTAAATGCCACTCAAAGAAACTAATGGGAGGAATAATGAATAATCTTTCTCCTTTTCATTTTCCTCACAATAGTATGCAGATATGAAAGTCATTTTCCACTGACTTTAACCCCATCCTTTTGTGGAGATAACAAATGAGCATGAAAAGAGCACTTGTTTGCAATGATCTGACTTACTGCACAAATAATTTCAAACTGAAAAGTGAAATTCTAGATAAAGAAATATGAGTTTACAGGTTAATCTTATTTATAGCTATAATTTGTAATGCCTTGTTGAGGTAAGTTATAACCTTTTCCATGTGGGTGTACTGAGGAATCCACTTGACATTTCCCATTTCTTTAAGTTGTTATAACAGTAAATTATCCAAATCCAGAAGTAGGATTCTGAAGAGCAGAATATACACAGTGATTCTAAATAACTGAGTAGTTTTCTTTGTTAGCGTACAACTTTTAAATTTTAATATTTCAAAGGCTGGCATAGTTTAATTAATATAGAAAGGGTCTTCGAAGAGATTGTAAAGAAAGAAAGCTTTACCCATATGCTGAATGTGCTTATACTAAATATGAAATATCTAAAAGTGTATAGTTTTCAAGAATTCTGGAAAATCCTATGTTCTAATAAAATGCAGTCTAATAATTAAGTCTAAACAGACAAAGTCTAGAGAAAAGCTGATGATTATACAACATGGCCCTCCAGTGAATTTGGGATCACAAGTAATTACTGTTATCAGGCTTGGCATTCAAGACAATCTGATAGGCTCAGATAAGATTGTTATCAGGCAGAAACAATCTGATAATTTGACTGTTGGATCATTGCAAGTAAACAGCAGAAGCCTTTCACAGGCATCTTTTCCTTCAGAGGTCTAATTCCAGAATAATTTCTCCAACTAACTAGAAACGTTTGATACTGCCTAAAGGTGCAACTCTAAAAATTTGTGACTTTCCATTATAGGGTGAAATAATCATTCTTCATATTTGTTGTCATTTAACAAATGTCGCTGATCAAAACAGTTATTGACATGGCTAAAAATTGCATCTTCTGAAATCTTTCTGAAGTGAAAACTGTAGTATATTAAAAACGGTATCTCTAATTTCAGGAAAAAAAAAATCACAGAATCATCCAGGTTGGAAGAGACCTCCAAGATCACCCAGTCCAACCCCTGACCTAACACTAACAAGTCCTCCACCAAACCATATCACTAAGCTCTACATCTAAACATCTTTTAAAGACCTCCAGGGATGGTGACTCAACTACTTCCTTGGGCAGCCGATTCCAATGCCTAACAACCCTTTCAGTAAAGAAGTTCTTCCTAATATTCAACCTAAACCTCCCCTGGCGCAACTTTAGCCCCTCATCCTGTCACCAGGCACGTGGGAGAATAGACCAACCCCCACCTCGCTACAGCCTCCTTTAAGTTATCTACATGTCAGATAATCCATAAAATAAAGTTAATGCAATATTTTCAGTGTTTTAACATCACTCAGTCATGTCTTCAGTTTTCTACAGGTAAAGTCAAAAATAAAAAATAAAAAATCAGCTTTCATCTTGAACTTCAAAAATTTTTAAGGAAGGATAAATATTTTTAGCATTCAAAAAACTCCTTTATATGTTAGTACTGAGCTTCAATGAGGAGTTTCAAAAAGATGTATAAATCACAGTCACCATGGAAAAATATAAGTTAATATGGCCGAGAGAGAAAAAAATAATCTGTATTTATATTCAGTAAAGGCAATCATACTGAAAAAAGAAAGTCTGTACATAATTGGGGACAACAAATCTTGTACCTATTTGCAAAGTAATATGCCTCAAAAAAAACAACCAAACAAACATGATTTGAAACACATTATCACCAAGCACAGAATATTTCTTTAAATTACTATAGAACACACTTCCATTATTTTTCTATAATATAAGACAAACAGGAGGAAAACTTGGGGTGAGTTTAGAGGAAAAAGGAAGTAAAAAACCCCACACTGTACTTAAGAGGTCAACGGAGTGGTTTTTTTTTTTTTTTTAAAGTTTGGGTAAGAGAGAACTAAGAATAAATAACATATCAGACAATAACATGTCTTTAGGCTATGAAATCCAAATAGGAATTAACACTTACTGTGGTACGCAATGCATAACTAAAGACAGCAGCATAAAATTATGATAAAGAAAATGCAGGCTATATAGATAGAAAAAGCTTACTGACAATAAAATATTATTTCCCAAGAGAAGCAATAGGAACTACATATCAAGAAATTTTAAACTGTTCCACTCCGAAATTTTAAAAGAATATATTACATAAGAGTTTTGCCTGATGATACATACTTATTAAAACTATACTTATTTTGACTAAAGTATAAAAAGGCTCCAGAAAATTATTCATTTAATTTATTTTCCTTAACTGAAATTAATTTCTTAGTTTTTAAGAAAATTATCTTGTTCCCAACTGGTTTGCTTCATAATCTGCTTAGCAAGACAGCTGTCAGGGTCTATAACAGCTTTACAGTACATCCAAGTCACAAATGTTTCCCAACAAAAACATGATCCCAATGCCAGTAATGAGTGAATGACTGAGTATAGAAGGGGCATCTGGACTTTTTCTGGTCCAATCTCCTGTTCATAGCATGGCCCACACTGAAGTTTTGTCAAGTTGCTCTCTCATCCAGTGGAGTCCTGAATATCCCAAAGGATGGATATTCTACAGCCTCCTTTGCCAACTTGTTATAATACCTCTTCCCATCACACTGAATTATTTTTCTGGTCATTATCTGACTCTCACTTGTTGCAACTTGTGTCCATTAACTCTTTTTGGAATCACACAGTGAAGGGACAAAAATCTCCTTTTGTCTCCTCCATAAACTCCCATTAGGTAGCTGAACTCCACCACTTTTTATTTCAAAGATAATATAACCCCATGTCAAAATTTCATTGCATGATAAGGAACCTCAAAGAACCTTAGCCCCCTTTTTGCAGTTGAGCTCCCAAAAGTCCATGTGTGTCAAATGGGGAAAACACACCTCTGCAAAACAAAATCTCAAGAAAAAAAACACACAAAAAAAAGAAAAAGAAACAACACCATCCCTGCTTCCATGACAGAATCCATGCCGCACTAGAGGTCTTAGGTACTCTGTCCCTAATCATCATTTGAAAGATTTACAGTTTTTATTTGGCAGACAAGTTTCCAAAATACCTGGATATATTCTTTTACCCCAGGAGTCATTCATCTTTTATCAGGGTGTATAGTAAACAGCGCATTACACACACCCTGAATAGAAAGCCTGGATCGATCTCCTAAAATCAGGATAGCCAGTTTTGTAAGTAACTGGAGATCAGAGAAAAGGAAAGCTCACAAAGCAAGATGTTTTCAGTTTTCCAAAATCTATCTTGCTAAAAATAAAAACAGATAAAATTCTAGACTTCTACCCACATGAGGTAGAAAATACCATCATTAAGAAAGTGAAAACATTTTTGGGTAACAGAAAATAAAGCTTAAATTCAAGAGTTGTTTAAACAGTTATTTTTCCAGAATACAATAATTGAAATAATCCAGTTAGGGGCCCACATACTCAAATATTTTGCAGTTATTTAGCAAATTCAAAAAGGCAGCAGGAGACAGAAGATTGGTGCATTATGAACTTACACTGTTGAATTTAATATTTTATCCTGCTGAGTGCATTGGCAAGACAAGTTATTTGTTCAACTACCAGAAGATAACAGGATGAAGTTAACATGAGATCTTGTGGAAACATTTATTGATTACAATAATTTGAAACTATTAATGAAGAGACTACACTGCAATATACTTCACTTCATAGTAATACTGGGCTAACTTATGACTCTACTTACTGTAGTATGGACAATCAAAACCTGGCAGCATTTTACTGCAACTTTTTGAACCAATAGCCTCATATTTTACATATAAACATAATTCAACGAATTAGTAACATAATTCCCTCCATTGTGATCACCTAGATTTTCAAAAACAGGAGTACATATAGACTTTTTCTGACAAGCTTTTGAACAAAAGTAGTTTTGCTTTTAGGTTTGACCAATATCAGCTTGGTATCAATTATTCATGATATTCCTGGAAGACAAACTGGATAATTGTGATTTGTCAGAGAAGTCCCATATTTTGACTGTTTTCTTCCCTAACTGGTTGCTCCTGTGCAACCAATGCCCAGTTGTATAACGTGAACTATCCTGCTTTTCTCAGGAAGATTTTTTTCTTTTCAATTTTATTAATGTTATTATGTTGAACTACACAAAGAGACAAGCAGATGATCAGACAAGATTCATGAGAGAGTAATTTTGTTGTGCAAAACATGATTGTGAGAGGAAGATGTGAGGAAGAACAGAAGACCACTGACTGTCCTGCAAAGAATAAGCACAACCTACAAAGAATCCTGCATAGCTGGCCTATATAGTAACCTCTGAAAAAAGAGAGACAAAAACCTGAAATAGCCATTGTATTGAACAAATGATCTGCCTATTTCTTGATTAAAGCCTACTAATAAAGAATGATTGATCTAATACTGAAAACATAGAGTGAATATTTACCTAATTATCAAAAGTAAATGATATCTCGTAAGTTCTAAGTATCTGCAACACATTGATTTAATTTCAAAATAGAACTATTAGGTGATTTTATAACTGCTTCAAAGGCCTAATCAGGTTTTAGAAAAATACATCATACTATTGTTTCCCTCATTTTTGCAGGTGAATTGTCTGTTAATTTTGTTAGTTCAACGGTTAGCTGGAACTCATTTTATGTGCCACCTTAGCAGATAAAAAGGAAAAAAGCCTGCTTCAAAAATCAGAGAGCAATTGACTTAAAATAATGAAATACTCATTAGGAGCCAGTGTTCAGCACAATTCACTGTATGGGAAATCATATTGGCGCATCATTCAAATGTCTTCACTGACTGACTGGAACACTAGGGGAGAAGGTTACTTACATGGATTAACCTGTTACCTGATTTCCTTAGGTTATCTCTAACTGTAATGCGAAAAAAAATTGCCTTCTTTAGGGAAAAAAGTCAGAACCAAAATTACTTAACTCTAGTAGAAGGAAGAGGGGAAGAGGGTGGTGGGGGTGTGGGGTTAGCTTCACTAGAAAAGCATTAGAATTGGCTTTTGCAAAAAACTCACCCTGCATTTTCAACATTGCTAGTACTGTGCAAAATAAATACTCCAGTGCCTTTTTTGAGTACTTGGTTTCCTCAATGAAGCTAAAGAATCCTTTTGTGAACATTTGGAAGAATTTGAAAAAATTAAAGTAACAATTACTTAATTACATAATTGATTTGTTACTGTTCTCAAAGTGAAAAAAAAGTACATGCTCACAATATGTAAAAGAACCAAATACTAAAAGATTGCCAAACATTTTGAGCAATACCACATATAGATAAAAAAAATCTATTATTCGTGTGGTGGAGCTGTATTTTTGATATAGGTTGTAACATTTTGTTTTGTCTGAGTATTTTTACTCAAACAGTTTGAACTTTCATTTGTCATCTGTTATTACATTGCTGCCACCAGTGAGCATTTCAACTGAAATATTCCAGCTTAAGTAAAAAAAGTTCAGGACAAACACTTATCCCAAACTATCAGTTCACAGCCACACTTTTTTTTCAATTAAATATTATTCCCATGATTTTTTTCCCCTTTTTTTCCTTTTTTTTTTCCCCATTATAATGGCAAAGATTATCTATAGAATATAGTTTGCACAACAGCTTGCATGGTGGTGTCTTACTAGAACATAAGTGGATTTCATGCCAGTAATGTAAAAATATCATGTTGTCGTGCAACAAAGCATGCTGTCCTTCAACTCTCATTGTGTTTGCACTGAGCAACAAAGTACTCATTTTTAAATAAGTAGCTTTTCTCTAGTTCCTGACAGGACCTGCTGAAGTTACTGAAATGCCGTGCCCTATGAGGGGCATTCAATTTGGCAATCTAATTTTCAGGTCAACTGGTAAGTTTCTCTAACCTTCCTTGAACTGTAATGACCTTCCATGACAACCATCCTGTAAGGATTGCCATAAATTCATCCTAGTTTAGGCTTGCATAACTGGATGCTCATTCATAAAAGGGAGAGTGTGCTTTGCACATAGATGATATTTGAAAAGAAGAAAAAGGTGTGTATGTACACAAAACAAATTCAATTTTGAACAGAACTATGATGAATAGAGGGTAGAAAAGGTCCAGGGCAATTGAACAGAAACATATTGGTTGTCATGGTGAATAAAGTCCTATAGTAAGCAAAACATACTTCATTTTATTTAAACAGTTATCAGAAAACAATTAATTTTTCTTCTTCTGGAAAAAAAGACCATAAAAATTAATTTTGTTGACAGGAATACATATGGTGTAATATAAATACCTTCTACCTTAAGGTACAGTATTTATCACAATATTAAAATAAGCTTAGGTAGAATGCCACCAACAGAGACTGCTGGCTCAGTATGTTAACTACAGTTAAATATAGCATGAGAGTCTCGTATATCCTAGGTAACAGCTATTAAGCCTGAAGCCATAATATCTTGCCATTCAAGTTGTCAGCAGAGAGCATCAAGCAAACCGTTTGTCTGACAGGTCTTTTGAAACAACACTGTTAAATGTGAATACCATACACAGTTCAGAACATTGAAAATAATATTATTTTACAGAGGATAATTTCATCAGGGCAACTACACAAGCAAATGATGCAGCACAACTGCATTCCGTATGCCCATAAGAGAGCTAAAGCAGTTTCCACACACTCTTACTCCTGTGCTAAGATGATTCTTGCTGCAATTCCTCTCTCTACTTTACCTTCTAGTTCAAAATGTCCAACAATAAAAATATTTCTCTTTGACAATCCTAGAAGCTAAACCAATTTTTAAAGTGCTACAAGAGTATCTTTTATTCCGCACGGTTTTGTACTTCAGCTTCATGCCTTTGTGGTCAAGAATACCTGTTGCACAAATGTCTCATTCTTCAGTTTCTTCCAGCTGTCACTTCCCAGACAGGAGCATATCAGATACAGTGAATGGCCAAATACAGAATACTTAACTAAATCTTTATGTAAGTAACATGCGTTGTATGAAGTCATTAATTCCCAGTATATGACAGCCATAAGCTTGCTGTTATTTTATACTGCAGCCAGGACATGACTGTGCGGAACATGAATTCATTTGAGTTCACATTTGGATAGTTACTCTAACTATGGAGGGTGCTCTAGTTCCTCGTGAAAAGCAACGCCTTGCAGGGGACTGGATAACAGGCTGTGTTTTAATCCAAGTTTTGAGAGCACAGTAGGAAATACAAATAAATGACTTAAACCAAAAACATCTGGAATGAAAGTTCTGAGCCACCATGCTCGGTTATCTGGCAGTGTTAGTTTTCTGTCATGTATGAGCGCACCAAATTACTTTTACTTTGGAAGAAACTGATGAAAATGTTAGTCTGTATGCAGTTATGGCAGAACTTTCAAAGAAGTCACTTGTGAATGTTGTTTGCATACCTTTATTTTTCCCCCCCCTCTGATCTGTGTTAGTTCTCTTTCACACTGCTAATTAATGGTAAGCTTTTACTTTTTCCTCTGGTCTTACTCTTTTTAGATTAGATTTAAAAAAGACTTGCAAAAGTACTGTGCAATACTAGTGGTGAGCACACGTTGTAAAAACAGACCATTAACAGGAGACGCACAGGTGCATTGCCAGTGAAAGTTGCACTGTAACGTAGCAACAGGAACTTCATTGGTTGAAGACATTTTTGACAGTAAAGCCAAAAATACAAAGGGTGAACAGCAGCCAGATGTTCAGCCAGAAAAGAGAATGTAACAAACACTGAGCAGACATTTTTTATGCTGAGGGGATCATGAAGGCAATCATGGTACAAACAAGAAACAGAAACTACTGCTAAATCCAAGAGCAACACTAAGAGTCAATGGTGTTTCTCCCTCTAAGTTTTGCAAATCCAACTCAGAGATATTAGACTTGAACATCGTTCAAATAAATTAAAATACTTTTTCTTTTAAGAAAGAAGACTCTCTGGCTGCCTCTTCCCTTTAAAAAGGAAGGGCCACCCCCAAACTGCCCAGGAAACATATTTAATGAAATATATTCTGGGCATGAAAGGGAATGAAAAAAATCTATACAGTATTTTCTCAGCCCTCCCCCTCCCCCCCCTTTTTTTTTTTAGACTTGCAGACATTTTAAAGTAGGCTAAGAGCTAAAATAAAAACAAAACCAAAAACCACATGAAGCAAGCAGTTGATTAGATTTGCTTGAATGGTTGAAGAATTAAGGTAGATTCCAGCCTATCATTTCATGTCATCCCACTGGCTTGTGAACCCCTGAGAGTAGAGAAAGAGGGAGATCTAATTTAATAATAACAGATTTGACACAGAGACACATGGGATGTAAGAGTCAAATGGCAAGACAACATTTTCATGGTGGCTTCTGATCTTAATATCTTTCAGACCTCTTTCAAAACAAGCTGCTGAACAGAGAACACTACTATCTACTTCTTTCTCCAAGTTGCACTTTAGTAGCTCACCAGGTTCTCAGATATCCTGCTCATACCTGTGTATAACAGCCCTAACTCTGTACATAAAAAATAAGAGTTTGGAAACCAACACCGTAACTTAGAGCCTGCCTGCTGAATTGTTAAAATACTATTCTGCTGCTACCGTAATTTCATTTTGTGGAAAAAGTGAAAATAGCAGATTTATTCTGAATATTGGAATACATATCAGTATATTTGCATGTTATTAATTTAAGAACTATTTTAAGCAATATAAAGCAATAGCAGAGTGAATGAAAACCTTTAAGGTGCTATAGAAATGGTAGAATTTATACAAGGCTGGACCTGCCAAGATCCACAGGCTTGGTTTGGATTTGCTCCTTTTTAAAGATCACAGATATTTTTTTCCCTGTTCCTGTAAGTGCCAAAAAAATAGAATCGGTATTTGCTTCTGGGTAAAGAGTTAAAAAAAAATAATAACTTTTATTGCAGGGTGAAGTTTTGACTCTCCCATCCTCAGAACACTGATTTCTAATTTCTGTTTAGAAAATAAGAAAAACAAGTGACATATAAAGCACTATTTTTGTCATTAAATATTTAAAATTCAGTCAATTTTTATCATCTACTGTCAATTATAACTTGGTGGAAAACATGCACATGCATCTTGACCACAGTGCTATCCCTTTTAGCAAGCTGCACTTTAGTCAAAGAGCTTTCCTCAGCTCTGTTGACTGAAGGCTGTGTCT